>NC_044065.1:20461357-20513857 GCF_902167405.1 Gadus morhua
GTTGTCTCTTCAGCGACGGACGCTCACCGAACAGCGCGCGCCTCGTCCTCGCAGTTCACCTGGCGGCCACAGGGCGGGCTGGTGGCGCTGCGGATCGGGAGAGCGATGCAATGCAACCTGTGGGATGTCGTCTGTGCGTAGGGGGGAATTCAAATGCAATAATTATTGATAAAAAATGAGAAATCATAAGAAATCACGGAAAGATAAATTCTTCTCCCTCTCCCTCTCCCTCTCCCTCTCTCTCTCTCTCTCTCTCTCTCTCTCTCTCTCTCTCTCTCTCTCTCTCTCTCTCTCTCTCGCGCGCTCTCACACACACGCTCGGGCGAATGCACGCACGCACAAACACTCGCAGAAATAAATACTAAGCCATAATTGTGAGCATTGTTGTATTATGAGTTCCCCTCCTAATTATTATTACTATGATGTTATAACAAGTACAAAGCATTTGGTTTGTACTGTGTGTATGAATATCAGTGCATTTAAAAAAAATGTGGGAGAGATGGTGTGTGTGTGTGTGTGTGTGTGTGTGTGTGTGTGTGTATGTGTGTGTGTGTGTGTGTGTGTGTGTGTGTGTGTGTGTGTGTGTGTGTGTGTGTGTGTGTGTGTGTGAGAGAGGGAGTATGAGGGCTCTGGAGACAGAAGACGTGAGAGAGATGTTGGGGGGGGAGCGAAGGTGAGACAGGGAGGGTCAACAGAGCATCATTGTCTGTGCCCCCCCCCCCCCCCAATTTGTCACAGTGTATTTTCCATTCGATTTTATATTTAAATTGCATGTCTATATTCAATTTTATCTTTTTATTTTAATAACCCAACAAATGCAATGTCTGGGAAAGCTTACCATTCAAATAACTGTTGCTGAATACGATTATTTGATTCGAAATTTTATTTCAAATTGCTGTCTTTTATTTGTTGTCCTTTCAATGTGATTCCTGCACCCTAAAAGGTTTGAAGGTGCAATAACAATAAAATGGCCCTGCCTAAATATTTCAGAAAGACATTAAACCAGTCAATTCAATTCAATAAAAAAAAGCTTTATTCGCATAAGGAACAAACATTTACATTGCCAAAGCAGGTGAACAATAAATGAGTCAAAGGATAAAACGTCAAATACAAAATATATACACACATCAGATATTAGAATAATAAATACTCAATGTATAAAAAGTAAAATGTTGGATATTATAACCATTCCAATATCTCCTGTCCTATAACCTGGTTATAGGAGAGCGCCACTTTGGCGGTAAAGACATATTAAAGCATTATCTGAGTAAACCACTATGTGGCGGTAAAGCACAGAGGCACGTCTCACATGACGTCATCTCTCTGTCTGGAGTCTGGACGCCTATTGGGTAAACTCTGACGAATCAGGAGCAAGCTCATGTAGCTAGTCCTTTCAAATTACCGAGTTTCCTCGTTTGACTTTTCGACATCAAAAATTGTGTGTGTTAGATCGCAAATCACCGTTTGTTCGAATAATGTGACTTAATCTCGGCTGGAAGACACAACGATAAACTCGACCACCTTTACGGAACTAGAAGGTCTGCTTTCTTCAACGGTAAGTTAGTGATTCAGACTCATTCACGTTAACAGACATTACTGTCAAAACGTGTCCCGGCATCAATCAATAACAACGTCGTTATATTCTACAGGATTTATAACTTTAAAACTAAGCCCTGATCCTTTAACAAAACACACTCATACCGTCAGAATCAGCAGCATTACGTACCGACATGACTCTCCAGTACTGACGTTCATAGACTAACCTGACCTAGCTGAACTACTAACTGGTTCACAGACTAACCTGATCTAGCTGAACTACTAACTGGTTCAGAAAATAACTTGACCTAACTGAACGATAATTTCACAAACTGACATAACTGAACTACTAACTGGTTCACAACATGACCAAACGATCCTAACTGGTTCACAACATGACCAACCGATCCTAACTGGTTCAGACTGACCTGAACTAACGGGTTCAGACTAACCTGACCTAACTAACATAATTGAACTACAAATTCACACACTGACCTAACTGAACTACTAAGGCCTAAAAAAAAATGTTTGTTTGGTTCCGGTTTCCGACCGACCCTGTCAATTTATGTGCGACCCAAATTATTTTATGAGTTTTATAAAAAAATAAAAATAAATAATAATAATATTTTTTTTATGTAATTACGTTTTGGTACAGCACCTCTATAATTACGTTTTGGTACAGTACCTCTTCATTCTGTACAAGGATGAGCGAATTTTCTTGTTTTTAAATGAAAACAACCTACCTATCATTCGCTGCCGCTGGAAAAAATAAAATAAAAAAATAAAATAAATTCCCTACCTACCCATGACCTCAACTGACAACCAACAGGAACCAAACTTTTTTTTTTTTTAGGCCTAACTGGTTCACAACATGACCAAACGATCCTAACTGGTTCACAACATGACCAACCGATCCTAAATGGTTCAGACTGACCTGAACTAACGGGTTCAGAGACTAACCTGACCTTACTGAACTACTAACTGGTTCACAGACTAACCTGACCTAGCTGAACTACTAACTGGTTCACAAAAATAACCTGACCTAGTAACTAACCTAACTGAACTACTATCTGGTTCACACAAATTCACAAACTGACCTAACTAAACTACTCACTGGTTCACAACATGATCATACGATCCTAACTGGTTCAGACTGACCTGACCTAACTGAACTAACTGGTTCATACTGAGCTTGACCAAACTGAACTACTAGCTGCTTCACAGACTGAGCCTGACCTAACTGGTTTACATACTGAGCCTGACCTAACTGGAATCAGTGAGGAAGAATGTGTTTGTGTTTGCAGAATGTAACATACCAGAAATACGATTCACAAAGTTGTACGGCCAAGTAAGCATTCAAGTACAATCAATATTTTTTTATGTAATGCTATAGAAATACAACGTAGAAAAATGAAAACATAGAATAGGATGTACAATACAAATGCTATAAATATAGTAAATGTTTTGAAAAGATGAAGTGTGTGTTTGCAAAACGGTTAAAGGGGTAGTTCGGAATTTAGGGCCTGATTCCCAAGTGAATGCGTTTTTAACACATTTCATTCAGTCCTTCTAGTTGCAGAGCTCGCTCGTGCTAGGTTAGCGCACCGCAACGGGCAATACCAGCCTGCTAATTAAACAGTCTTACCTACTCCACAGTACACCCGAGGTAAATCAATTATAACGCCTATAACGACTATAGATGTAAATGTCTGTGTTGATAGAATAATTTTAGAAATTAAACTAACCTTGCATCGCATGAATCATCGCATTTTGAGGGACTACTTTCTCAGCAGCAGCAGAATTTAACCTAGGTATCAGTCTGCTGCAGCCGTAGCCTACTACGAATATAACACTGCTGCTTAGACACAGTCCCTCAAAATGCAATCCAATAGAAGGTTGGTTTTATTTCTAACATTATTCTATCAACAGAGACATTTACATCGACCGTCTGGCGTTATAGTTAATTTGCCTCGGGCGTACTGTGGAGTGGGTAAGGCTGTTTTATTAGCAGTCTAGTATTGCCTGTTGCCGTGCGCTAGCCTAGCACGAGCAAACTCTGCAACTAGAAGGACTGAATGAAATGTGTTAAACTGACTCGATAAAGAACACCAAGGCTTACTTGGGAATCAGGCCCTATGTCCAAACTTCCGAGCTACCCCTTTAAGGGGATGGTTGGGATGTTTAGTATTATGTTCTGTCCTGGGTGAAACAATCATTTAAAACGTGTAATCCACAACAAAAACTTCTTGGCAATGTTTTGCGTAGCCTTCTGCCTTAAACTTGGCTAATCTGTCCTTTAGTAAGTAAATGGATTAACACACTATGTCACACAGTAGAATGTTCCTTGCCATGTTCATGACATTCATTTAGTTGATTCATTAAACCAATAATGTGTTAAGGTATGAGAGTAAACCTAACGTAGGAAACTAAAACTAAAGCCTCCTATCCAGGCTTTTTTCTCTGAACTTAATTCAAATGTATTTTGCATGCAGCAATAACGCATAGAAGACAAGGATTTGAAAAGAAGAGAAAAAATAACGTCCGTTTGTATGAAAGCCCTCTAACATGGCCAATCTGACGGCTACACTTGGAGCGCCTAGCTACGACCCAACGGAGAACGAGGACCGCGAGAACATCCCTCCTCCTGCCGACTCCGCCCCCAGGCCGTCGAGGGAGCCCAATCAGAACGTTCCTGATGAGCGTGTAGTCCCGCTTTACAGAGAAGTCGTGGACAAATGGCACAACACCATGAAGAACCTTGGCCAGAGTCCTCTCAGTTCGCCAGACATAGGGGACGAGGCGCTCCCTGAGCTCAGCATGCTGGACACCACGGCGGAGACCTCTCACCTGTCTCTCGCCAAAACGAGGAGTCCTGCTGCTGCTTCCCTCTCGTCCACGCCCAGATACTCCAGAGAGATGGACAAATGGCACAACACCATGGCGAACCACGGCCAGAGTCCTCTCGGGTCGCCAGACATAGGGGACGAGATGCTCCCTGAGCTCAGCATGCTGGACACCACGGCGGAGACCTCCCACTTGTCTCTCGCCAAAACGAGGAGTCCTGCTGCTGCTTCCCACTCGTCCACGCCCAGATACTCCAGAGAGATGGAATCCGGCCTTACGCCCGGTTTCAAAAGCTTTAACCTGCCGGGCAACAACTCCAGGAAGGGCCTGACACCCGGCCCGGCCAGGCATGGGCTGACGGCTATTCACAACATGCCGCACCTTAACCAGGAGTTGTTCACCACAGAGTATCACAAACTGAGGGAGAGCCTGGGTCGGCTTCCCGCCGGACCGGACAGCTTGGCTCCGGCCGGGTGGCCTTGCTTCTGGCTGCAGGACGAGACCCTCCCAGAGGTCAGCTTGATGGACTCCACCATGGAGTGTTCTAACCTCTCCACCAATGGGGCCGCTCCCTCCTTCGTGCCCCCGGTTCCTGAACGGCACCTTGCTGTGACGCCTAAAGTGGAGGAGGAGCCCAGCCCAGGCTCCATGTTGAGTCTGGTCACGGATAAGAGTTTAGTTCTCACTCCTCGCCTCCGAGCCTCCACAGGGCAGCAGAGCTTAGGAGAAAGTCGCTTAATGGACCACAGCAGTCTCCACACACTGGAGATGACGAAAGCTGAGGTTGTCCAGAACTCAGTGGAAAGCTCTTCCTGTCCCGAATCCGATGTCACCCGCGAATCCATCCTTCCCCATGGGGTAGTGGTTCTGGGAGCTGAGGTTGTCCAGAGCTCACTGGAAACATCCTCCATCCCCGAATCTGATGTAACCTGTGAATCCATCCTTCCCCATGGGGAAATGGCTCTGGGTTCTCCATCGCTGTGCTCCGCTTCTGCTTCCCAATTCCCTGACAGGACAACTCTGGTCCTAGCATTGGACCACCCGAGGCAGCCCGAGCTCAACACCACCCAGGTCCTCAACACCACCCAGGTCCTCAACACCACCCAGGTCCTCAACACCACCCAGGTCCTCAACACCACCCAGGTGCTCAGCGAGAATGCGGTGGAGGTGGCAAGCAATGACAGCAATGGGTCCGCCCCGCGCTCTGGGAACGACACCTACTTCAGTCCACCTAGTGACTCCTCGATGAACAGCAATGTCACTATGGAGGCCATCGACTCCTCAGGGGTCAAGTGCCACCTAAGTTTGCCGCTCAACAAGCAGCTGTCGGAACCCGTTTCCATTAGACCCAGTGCAGTGGTCTCACTGGGCGATGCCTGCTCAGGTGTCAAACTCGAGGACACCTTTAAGAGCATCTCTTCTCCAACCCCAGGTCCCCAAGGATGTAGTCAAGACAACCAGAGCGTCGGCCAAGACAACCAGAGCGTCGGCCAAGACAACCAGAGCGTCGGCCAAGACAACCTGAGCGTCGGCCAAGACAACCAGAGCGTCGGCCAAGACAACCAGAGCGTCGGCCAAGACAACCAGAGCGTCGGCCAAGACAACCAGAGCGTCGGCCAAGACAACCAGAGTGGTAGGCAAGACAACCAGAGCGTCTACCAAGACAACCTGAGCGGAAGTCACTTTGAAGCCCAACCCAGAGCGTTATCAACTGCCCCTCACAATGGGTCCAATAATAACCTGGTTGTGGCGCTGGACCTGCGGTCCGAGGTCAACACCACCCATGGGTCCAGCGGGGCAACGGCCGACAGGGCGAGCAGCACCATGACCTTCTCCTCACAGGACGCCTCCAGACCTCTGTCCCCAGCACCCAGCGCCACAAAGAGTGACGAGAATTCACTGAGATGCCAAACGCTGGCATGCACACTTGTTTATGAATGCAGTGCCGACCTCAACTTTGATGACACATTCGAGAGAGCTTCTCCTCCCAAGGCAGGTGCCCTGAACTGTCAAGCCAATCAGACAGCTGGATGTTTGATCACCTCCACGCCCATGTCGGACTGGAAAGTCTATGTGCCCACGAGCCAGACCTCACAGGTGCAGAAGAGGCGGTACTCTGACGGTCCATCTAAGCCCCTCCCACAGACAAGCAGCCCTGCCGCCAGTGCGGACCATGTGGCCGCCAGTGCGGACCATGTGGCCGCCAGTGCGGACCATGTGGCCGCCAGTGCGGACCATGTGGCCGCCCCGGATGTTCGCTCGCTCCTGCCAAACCTGGGTCCTGCCCGAGCCATACCCCGCAGTCTCCGGTACAATTCCGCCCCTGGTGGCACGGGGCGGCGCCTCAGCCCCCCCCCTACAGGGAGGAGAGTGTCAGCCATGGCTCCGCCCCTTAAACAGGTAGGCTCCTTTCCTCGACCTTCTGGATTCACTACCTAATCCAATGCCTTGCTCCTGCACACAATGGGGCCATAAGCGCCTAGGCAATAGTGGACAAGCTTGCCTTTGGCTAAAATTGCAGTCCCCCTGCTAAGACAATTAAATTAAACCAAATAAATTCAAAATTTCTCAAAGTTTCATGTATGACTACAAACGCTAAACACTATTAAAAAATATCTTTGTTATTCCCGGATTATTTTTCTTTTTTTAATGAAACCAGTGTGAAGATTAAGCTTAAATTCACATTCATACCCTCTACTCTTGCCCTCAACCAAATTCAGATCTTGTGCTTTAGATAAGTTTCTTTGAATAAAAGTGTTTGTGTAAATATCATTTGTTGCCCAGAGCAAACCAAAGAACAGCATACCAGACACCACCAGCACAACCAGTATACCCAGCACCACTGATACATCGAACACCACCAGCCTCTGCCGTGCACCACCAGGTGAGTGAGGTGATTGAGTGAGTTAGTGTCTCTCTCGGTCTATACATACGTGCTGATGTTATGTTGCTAACTACCCTTCCCACAGGCCTCAAACCGCCAAGGAGAGTCCTCCATAAACCGGCTGCAACGGGCATCCCAGCGACCAATCGGAGGACTCTACCAGGTCTCAGACCGCCTACTGCACGACTTGCCACTGCAGCCTTGTCCAATGATAAGCCTGGTCCATCCTCAGGTACCCTGCTCTGTGACCTTTAGCTTTCTCGTTCACACATCGGATTGGCCACCCAAGCCTAATCCTAGCACCCATTCATCTCTGACAGTGGATAGCATTTGAATCAAATCAAAATCACAAAATGTATGCTTGTGGTATTGTTTTTAACAACCCAATGCTCCCAATAATTATTTTATTGTACAAACGGGTAGGAAGGAGGATTCAACTCTGGGGAGCCCCAGTTTGAGGACCGATTATCCCATGCAAATCAATCCTTTCTCAGAGGATCCATATCGTCAATTATGCATTAAAGGTGCCATGGCATGAAAATCTCACTTTATGAGGTTTTCTAACATAATTATGAGTTCCCCTTAGCCTGCCTATGGTGCCCCAGTGGCTATAACTTGCGTTCGGTGTAAAACGAGCACTAGGTGTTCCGCTCGCCTTTGAAAAAACGGAGGCTGAAGCGCGCTGATTTGGAATGTGGCCCCATATGTCGTCATAAAGGATCTAAGCTCCTCCCCTTACTCTGCCTGGCCCGCCCAGAGAATTTGGCCACGCCAATGAGACACGACCATGCGCGCGCCACATGTGTGTGTTGTTGGTGTTATGGCGCATAACACGTCGGTTCTTTGACGTCTCTTGTATTTCCCGACGAGACTGTAGTTGGGGTTATCTCAGCCATGGTTGAGAAGGAATTGGCGCAAAGGAATTTTGGCTTTGACTCCCTGAAGTACATGAACTGCGACATGCCGCCGGTTGCCGCGAGGCACCACTGCCGCGAACCACCGTTTGTTATTCATAATATTGTCTGGAGGCGCACACAGCTTTTGGCCGTGATAATATGTATTATATGATATAGATATCTAATGTATTTCATGATATTATTTAGATATAGAGCTCCAGGACTGTAACGCAAGTGTTGTACACTGCCTTGTTATTTGGATAACCGTTCTGCTTTTGGTGTTATGGCGCATAACACGTCGGACTCTCATTTCTGGTATTTCTACAACGACACTCGTATTGGGGTTTATCTCAGCCATGGTTGAGAATGAATTGGGGGAAAGGAACTTTGGCTTTGACTCCCTCAAGAACATGAACCACGACATGAAGGAGAAAGGGATTGTTGGCGGCGAATGTCTCCTGCTTGAGCCCCGCTTCCCGCTGCCGAGGGACCACCGCCTCGGCGCTGCAGGAGGCGGAGGTGGAACATTTTGAATACCGTGTTAGTGGCCCACTAATACCTATATTAAAGCATCCATAAAATAGCATGTCATGGCACCTTTAAGGCACATTTGTTCTGACTAATTCTCCATAATGATGTGGTCTGGTGCCCCCCCGCGGCTGGTTTGGCCTCCTCCCGGTGTTCTCCTACAGCTTTGACATGACGTTGTCATGGAGATGGTGAAGTGTAGATGTTGTGTTTCTCCAGCAGACAGTCGCCGTGAGTCGCTGAGCCAGGCCAAGAGGAGCTTGCTGCCCGGGAGTGAAGCTCAGGGGCTGGCCAAGAGGAGGAGGACAGGTGGGTTGGGGGAGTTTAGAGCTCACCTGCCTTTCACCCAGTGGTCCCCTAGCCAATCAGCGCTATGTTTGAGCTGCTACTCATCACTATGTTTGAGCCGCTACTCATCACTTTGTTTGAGCTGCTATAAACCACTTAGTTTGAGCTACTACTCATTACTTAGTGTGAGCTAGTACTCATCCCTTAGTTTGAACTACTACTCATTACTTAGTTTCAGCTACTTCTCATCACTTTGAGCTACTACACACCACTTAGTTTCAGCTACTACTCATCACCTAGTGTCAGCTACTACTCATCACTTAGGTTGCCGTGACGTTTCCTTGGACATATCATTCATTAGGGGTCCTACGAAAAAACGTAGGAACCTATGTAGGAATATTATTATTTTCCTGACTTTTCGGATCGAAAGTTATAAAAATTGGCAGGCTTGTAGAACTTGTAAAATGTGTAAGGGAATCAAAAAATGGGCAACACATAGGTGGTGCTATAACAAGGCCTGGAAGTTCAGCCTTTGAAAAGGCTGCCATTACCACTAGCAAGGTACAATATGCATGAAACTCAGTATACATGCACCATTCGTCATGAAGAACAACTTTCAATCACAACCCATATGGTCAGACCATTTGGATATTGCGCATTGACCACAACTTGACCAAAGGCCAACTCTCCAACAGATTTGGGGCCGGAGGTGGTAAAAGCCGCAAACTCTGTGGGAGTGACTGTGTGGGACTATGGTGATGAATTCATAGTAATAAGGCCGAAGGCGGCAGAGGTATACATTTTTAAGTGAAATCGATGGATATCTCCGATGTTTAAAGTGGTGTAACATTGCGTCAAAAACACGTAGGCTCGGCTGTCAAATATGGCTACTAAGAGTTGATTCCATAGTATACCTTTGCCAAACTTCTGAAAAGAGACTGAAAAGAGACTGGGCAACGGTCTTCAATGGTCTACAGTTATTAACCCATACACAGTCCCATGGAACAAGGAGAAACCAGAGCCATACACAGTAATTCAACTAAAGAAATTACAACTTGATGCAGGCTGTTGGACTAGCAGGCTGTATGAGGTTTCCATCTCCACAGCTGAGCGTAACTGTGGGACTCTCGTTTCTTCATTTCTCATGGTACTGCACCAGTTACATTCCTCACACAATTATATGGTTAAAATAATAATCTGACAGTATTTACTTGCATGTTCTTCTAACCACCACTAAAGTACACATCTGCTTCCAGGTCATCTGTGCATACTGTTGCTCACAATGAAAGGCTCTTGTTCCTTGTCCACTGACCTTAAAACAAACAATGTCTGTACCGGTTGTGGTTGTGCTCTGCTTTCTGCCCTGTATATAATGATTCATGTCTGCCACTCAACTAAATCGTTAAGGCAGTCCTGATTCCGTCTCTTCATGAACTCTGCTCTTTTCTGATGTATTAACTGTGGCTTCATGTGGCCCCACACAGGCTAAATATGGCTCGGTTAGCGAACGCTACAGAATTCTCAATATAATATCAGTTGAAGCAGATGCACCTACTAGAATAAGCTGGGGTCCCAAAGGTTTCAGACACTACTGTTGGTTCATGTGTTGGTAACTGCCTTATTAGTTACCATTTAACCCCCATGATGTGTAGAGATGGTCCTGATACATACTGTTGTTTCAGTATGTACCCCCACAGGTGTTCCAGGACCTTCTACCACCATGGAGGCCTCCGTTCTGTCTCTGGAGCCCACCAGGGGGGCCTGTGGCCTGAGGGCTCCTCCCCCAAGAACCTGCAAGACCCCAGCACTGGGTAAGACCACCTGACATTGGACACGCCCACACGTTGCTCTGCTTGTCCGACGCTGTTCGCCCTCATTTACCCCTCAGTCCCATTGGCCACGCCCACAGGGTGGGGCTGTTCGCCCTCATTTACCCCTCAGTCCCATTGGCCACGCCCACAGGGTGGGGCTGTTCGCTCTCATTAACCCCTCAGTCCCAGAGGCCTTGTCCCGCATCAATGAAGGGCCTCTTACTTTATAGTCTGGTCTACTGGCTAGGGGGTTCGGTTTCCACCCCAGCTGTCCGCAATCGGCCTGTAGGTGTCATAGCAAGATGCCCCCTAAAGGCCGATTCATACTTCCGGATACGGACGAAATTCGTCAGTCCGTAACAAACGTTGTCTCCGGGACAACCCTTCATAGCTCCGTTGTTATGGATGTTACGCAATACATCCTCTAGCGGGCAGTGACTGTCCTGTCACAAATTACCGGTATCGACAATCGCAAACATTGCATCTGTAGAGGAGATGAATTTGCTTTGTGTCATCCGAAATCTGCAAAACAATTTGTAGGCCTACGCGGCGGAGGCATGTGACACCCCTCACCAACCCGCAGATTCCTCTCCTCAAAATGTTGCGCCATTTTAAAATGACCAGTTACAACTCATTGCCAAAGCAGCTGAACAATAAAATA
The DNA here is from genome assembly GCF_902167405.1 of Gadus morhua. Taxonomy (NCBI): domain Eukaryota; kingdom Metazoa; phylum Chordata; class Actinopteri; order Gadiformes; family Gadidae; genus Gadus; species Gadus morhua. The sequence goes on from NC_044065.1 coordinate 20,472,806, forward strand.
AAAAGGTCATAAAAAGTAAAAAGTTTAAATTTCCATTTGACACAAATGGGGAACCATAGTGGATGATGCAGCAATAAGCGGATGTGTTTTAATCTTTCTGATGATCCTTCCAGCTGGGTGTTCAAACTGTGCCCTGCTGAACAAGGAGCTGGAGAAGAATCGTGCGGTGATAAGAGGACTGCAGAAAGTACTGGATGGCTTCGGTATGTTGCTGGCATGCTTCTGCGTCACTAATACTGCTTCTACCAGTCCCTCTATTCTGACTCCTCCTCTTCAGTCCCTCTGTTCTGACTCCTCCTCTTCAGTCCCTCTGTTCTGACTCCTCCTCTTCAGTCCCTCTGTTCTGACTCCTCCTCTTCAGTCCCTCTGTTCTGACTCCTCCTCTTCAGTCCCTCTGTTCTGACTCCTCCTCTTCAGTCCCTCTGTTCTGACTCCTCCTCTTCAGTCCCTGTGTTCTGACTCCTCCTCTTCAGTCCCTCTGTACTGACTCCTCCTCTTCAGTCCCTCTGTTCTGACTCCTCCTCTTCAGTCCCTCTGTACTGACTCCTCCTCTTCAGTCCCTCTGTTCTGACTCCTCCTCTTCAGTCCCTCTGTACTGACTCCTCCTCTTCAGTCCCTCTATACTGACTCCTCCTCTTCAGTCCCTGTGTACTGACTCCTCCTCTTCAGTCCCTCTGTACTGACTCCTCCTCTTCAGTCCCTCTGTACTGACTCCTCCTCTTCAGTCCCTCTGTACTGACTCCTCCTCTTCAGTCCCTCTGTACTGACTCCTGCTCTTCACTCCCTCTGTACTGACTCCTCCTCAGTCCCCTTGACACTGTCACCTTTTTCACTCTGATGAGTTTGCAGGTCTGTTTTTAAACAAATTCCTCTTTCTTGTGTTCTGCCTCAGTCACCCCAGCATCATAACCAGGACCCATTGGCAGAGACGACAGCGGCACAACATTGAAAATATGTAAATTAATACAAATAAATATGTGAAGGAAATAAAAATAACAACTAAAAGTTTTCTGAAATGTTTCCAGATTTGTTTATTGTACACTTGCTTTCATGTTTCCAAATCGGACCGATGGAGAAGGCTAATGAAGGTTCAATGATTCAATTCAAATAACTTTATTTTCCGTTAGGAATTTCAGATTTGGAGTAGCAGCAGGGTGTGTCCATACCCAACAGTACATACAATAAACAACACGCACCATCAGCCCCGCAGAAAATAAAAATCCTTGCCTAAGCGTAATGAATAAATAGTATTACCTCCATATTGGAGGAGAAATAATTTAACAAGATTCCAGTTATTAAAACAAGAGTACGCAGTTCAAAAAGATTCCAGGTGAATGTCGATGGTTCGACTTGAAAGTAAAAAGTTTAAAGTTCCACTTGACACAAATATGGAAACTTAGTTGATGCAGCAATAAGCAGATGATAAGAGGAATGCAGAAAGTACTGGATGGCTTAGGTATGCTGCTGCGTCACTAATTCTGCTTCCCTCTGTTCTGACTCCTTCAGTCCCTCTGTTCTGACTCCTTCAGTCCCTTTCTTCTGACTCCTTCAGTCCCTTTCTTCTGACTCCTTCAGTCCCTTCTGACTCCTTCAGTCCCTTTCTTCTGACTCCTTCAGTCCCTTTCTTCTGACTCCTTCAGACCCTTTCTTCTGACTCCTTCAGACCCTTTCTTCTGACTCCTTCAGTCCCTTTCTTCTGACTCCTTCAGTCCCTTTCTTCTGACTCCTTCAGACCCTTTCTTCTGACTCCTTCAGACCCTTTCTTCTGACTCCTTCAGACCCTTTCTTCTGACTCCTTCAGACCCTTTCTTCTGACTCCTTCAGACCCTTTCTGCTGACTCCTTCAATCCCTTCTGACTCCTTCAGTCCCTCTGTTCGGACTCCTTCAGTCCCTTCTGACTCCTTCAGTCCCTCTGTTCGGACTCCTTCAGTCCCTTCTGACTCCTTCAGTCCCTTTCTTCTGACTCCTTCAGTCCCTTTCTTCTGACTCCTTCAGTCCCTTTCTTCTGACTCCTTCAGACCCTTTCTTCTGACTCCTTCAGACCCTTTCTTCTGACTCCTTCAGTCCCTTTCTCCTGACTCCTTCAGTCCCTTTCTGCTGACTCCATCAGACCCTTTCTTCTGACTCCTTCAGTCCCTCTGCTCTGACTCCTTCGGTCCAACCGGTTGCCTTAAGCAGTTGATTTGGAGGTGAATCTAACATCACCTATTGAGCATCTAACACAGCTTACACACAGCTAACATCTTTTCTTTTGATGGGATTCCAACAGTGCACATTTACACTTTTATTGGTATTCCAACCTCTTTCTGGGCTGATCTAACCCATTGTGTCATGGGCTAACATCATGACGCATTGATACGAGGAAATGCGTTTTCTACTGCAGTTCTTCCCAAACCATAGCACCTGATAAGATAAGATAGCCTTTATTGTCATTATTCAGTCGACTATACAACGAAATTGGGATTATAGCCATTTAATTTCCAATGCAATTCAACCACACAGACTAAAATAAATTCTTGCAGAACACCGGTTTTAATGTATTATGATTTGCTTGCGTCCACTTAACCTGACCTCATAATCAAGGTTCTCTGCTAAATGTCGTTAACATGTTGGATAAATAGCTGCTGGATGGTGAATAGGCTATCCCATACATGTAGTTACATAAAATGTACCAACAAACTTTGATGGACGTGGTTGTGTTTCTGAAAATGGCATCCTGATAATGCTTCAAATTAATTCCTCTTTCTTGTGTTCTGCATCAGTCATCCCAGCATCCTAACCAGGACCCGTTGGCAGAGACGGCAGCACAACATTGATAATATGTAAATTAATAAAAATAACAAGAATATGTAAAAGAAATAAAAATAACTAATAGTTTTTTTGAAATGTTTCTAGATTTGTTTATTCTACAGTTGCTATGCACAGTACTGATTAAATAAAAACTGATAAATGAAATAACATTTTAATTGCAAGCTTCCATTGTATTTACTTGAGTACAGATTTCTTCCAGTTCCAGTTGTCCATTGGGTGCTGTGGCAACCCGACACGGTGAGCGAACCACCTCCTCCCACACAGGACGCCATTTAGCTGGCCAAAAAGGCATGTTTTATTCCAAACCTAACAAAGACTCTCGCTGAAAAATACAAAAGAACCAAAAAACCTGGGAGGATCCCGTCACCCACGACGACCGGTCCCCGTACAGGAGCCACATGGGCTGGGAGAGCCCTGAATGAGTGCAGAAGCAGGCTATTGAAGCCCTGCTTCCCCACCTGTTCCTCAGGTGCTCTGCGTCTCCTGCCGCTTTCTCCAATAGGGTCCGACTGCGTCCTCCTGCCAAGACACGCCCCGTGTACAAAGACACGCCCCTCGTGTGAAATACACGCCTATACAACGACTGACCAATCTCAGCGTGATGACGTAATACGTAGGATTGTGATTTCCTACTGAAATCGGGGAGTAATTTTCCAACGTAGCACAGAGAGGGGTAAAAAATAGCGAAATATTTTTCCTTGTACTGTCGAGTACGGTGTCACAATGACAATGGGATTTCCACTGAAGTTTCCCCCGTCCTTCCTTACTCTGATGTTGGAGGTATTTGTAAGCAACTTTATTGGAGCTCCAGCAGTTGTCTTGTTGAGCAACAACATCGTTAACTCTTCTGTTACGAAGCTGTTCCGTTTTTGTCAAAACCTACAAAACGTAGTTATCTTTGCCATACAGCTACACAGCCTGCCAAACCATAGGTACACAAAATGGGGTTTCAATATTTCAGTTAACTTCTGTAAGTCCAGATATTGCCTGGTGTTTGTAGGCTACGGGAGGGAGTCAATTTACTGTAACAGTGGAGTTAAAAAGTTAGTGTAATATTTTGCTCATGGGCGGTGTCATTTAAATTCTGGCTCTTAATATTCACAAAAATATTGATTGGAATTTACTCTGAAAATGTCAGGCTGACCAAAGAGTAATGAAGAGAAACCGAATTTGCATTTACTGATAACTGTGATGTCAAATGCATATACTTGGCTTTACAGAGGTACAAAGTAAAGTTACTTCTATTCCACTTGTATTGTTTACCGACAATACTTATGCATACGATAGGGAATTCTTAGTAAGGGAAACATGACTCAGGCCATAAGGGCAGGCTACAATTTTTTATTATAGAGAAAGGGAAGGTCATTACACAAAGCATTTAAAGTAAATAAAAAAGTAAACACAAAATATGTGCAATAACATTAAGGGATGAAATTATTATTAAAAATGGGAAACACAAGAGGCATTGGCAGGTATAAGTTAACACAAAAAAAAAATCTTTCTGCTATCTAACTGCTGTTGACCAGTTCGTTAAATCTCCGGAGTAGGTTCGACAAGAGAAGGGATCCGCAAATGTCAAATAGAATAGATTATGGCTCTGCACGAGGCTATGTGTGACGCCAGACGCCGTCGTGAATCAGACCAATCAGGGCCGACTAAATACACGCCCTCCTTACAAGACACGCCTCCTCAAAATACACGCCCCCGTCTTGCAGGACGCAGTCGGGAGTCCTTAATTGGCCCGGGCCGGGTTGCCACACTCCTTCACCCTTCGATGAAGCCCCGGGTGGCCTCTCGGAGGAGCGGTGGTCCTGCGCGCAGCGTGGCCGCTTCTGCTGCCGGCGTCGCCCGCTTCTGCTGCCGGCGTCGCCCGCTGCCCCATCTCTCGCGGCGGCGTCGAGGCCACGCCTCGTGCCCACTGCCTCCGTCCGTTGACTGATCCCCATTGAATGGGGACGGACGTGCAATGCATTGTGGATTCGTCCGTTCCGTTGGAGCCTTCGGCTCCGTCAAAAAGTTGAAAAATGTTCAACTTTTCGGCAGCGACGGATCCGTCATCCAATCAGATTGCGTATGCAAATGTAAGCACTGTGACGCGACTTGGGCTCTGACCCTACATGCCCACTACATGCGTCCGTCGACTGATGTGGGAAGGCGTGGCTGACTGATGGGGGAGTAGTCTTTGCAGATGCATCCGTCAGCCAATCAAATTGGTTCGCCGGGTTCTTCCCGCTTCTTCCTGCTTGTTGCGATGCAAGATGACCCGCTTTCCCGCTTTCTAGTATCGTCAGAGCCCGAGTCGCGTCACAGTGCTTAAATTTGCATACGCGATCTGATTGGATGACGGATCCGTCGCTGCCGAAAAAGTTGAACATTTTTCAACTTTTTGACTGAGCCATGACTGAGGCGACGGCTCCAACGGAACGGACGGATCCACAATGCATTGCGCGTCCTTCCCCATTGAAAGTCAATGGGGATCAGTCGACGGACGCATGTAGTGGGCACGGGGCATGACCCTACATGCCCACTACATGCGTCCGTTGACTGATGTGGGAAGGCGTGGCTGACTGATGGGGGAGTAGTCTTTGCAGAGGCATCCGTCAGCCAATCAAATCGCTTCGCCGGGTTCTTCCCGCTACTTCCTGCTTGTTGCGATGCAAGATGACCCGCTTTCCCGCTTTCCAGTATCGTCAGAGTCGCGTCACAGTGCTTAAATTTGCATACGTGATCTGATTGGATGACGGATCCGTCGCCACCGAAAAAGTTGAAAATTGTTCAACTTTTTGACTGAGCCATGACTGAGCCGACGGCTCCAACGGAACGGACAGATCCACAATGCATTGCGCGTCCGTCCCCATTGAAAGTCAATGGGGATCAGTCGACGGACGCATGTAGTGGGCACGGGGCATAACGATACTGGAAAGCGGGAAAGCGGGTCATCTTGCATCGCAACAAGCAGGAAGAAGCGGGAAGAACCCGGCGAAGCGATTTGATTGGCTGACGGATACCTCTGCAAAGACTACTCCCCCATCCGTCAGCCACGCCCTCCCACGTCCTTTGACTGAGGGTGCAGTGGGCATGACGCCTCGTGCCCACTGCACCGTCAGTCAACGGACGTGATTGGATGACGGATCCGTCGCTGCCGAAAAAGTTGAATTTTTTTCAACTTTTTGACGGAGCCAAAGGCTCCAACGGAACGGACGGATCCACAATGCATTGCGCGTCCGTCCCCATTCAAAGTCAATGGCGATCAGTCAATGGACGGAGGTAGTGGGCACGAGGCGTGACGCTACATGCCCACTGCACCGTCAGTCAACGGACGTGGGAAGGCGTGGCTGACTGATGGGGGAGTAGTCTTTGCAGAGGCATCCGTCAGCCAATCAAATCGCTTCGCCGGGTTCTTCCCGCTTCTTCCTGCTTGTTGCTAGGCAAGATTACCCGATTCCCGCTTTCCAGTATCGTCAGAGCCCGAGTCGCGTCACAGTGCTTAAATTTGCATACGTGATCTGATTGGATGACGGATCCGTCGCTGCCGAAAAAGTTGAAAATTGTTCAACTTCTTGACGGACCCGAAGGCTCCAACGGAACGGACGGATCCACAATGCATTGCGCGTCCGTCCCCATTCAAAGTCAATGGGGATCAGTCAACGGACGGAGGTAGTGGGCACGGGGCGTGAGGCGTTTGAATGGGGACGGACGCGCAATGCATTGTGGATCCGTGCGCTGAAGGCTTAGTCAAAAAGTTGAAAAATCTTCAACTTTTTCGACAGCGACGGATCCGTCATCCAATCAGAACACGTATGCAAATTTAAGCACTGTGACACTACTCGGGCTCGGACAATTCTGGAAACCTCCCCCATCTGTCAGCCACGCCTTCGGTGCAGTAGGCGGGAAACGGCGTCAGCATCCCAGTGGTGGAAACATTGCACTGTGGACCTCTGGGAGTGAGGTCTAAATCACAAAACTGAGGTTCATCCTTTCAAAGTAATGTACAGTCGGATTAAAAATACCAAATGTAACAGGATTTAATTGAAAGCTAGAGAGTCGACTTTTACATCGGTATGTGATTGCGGGTCGCCAGGAATGTTTCTGCGGGCCGCACATGGTTTACATGATGTGGGCGCATCTGTCTGCGTCACACAAATACCCGGTTGGCGGCCCTCAGTCCAATTCTGGGTTCCTAAATTGGCCCTCAGCTGTCAAAACTTTGAGAACCCCTGATGTAAACAAACCGGGCACTCACGAGGAAAGCTGGAGGTTGTATTGATGTTGAATGTTACATTTCCTTGATAAAAAAATTTTAAATTATTTTTCAATGTTACATTTTCTATGTTAAATCCCAAATAAATTACTGACATTACTACATTACTACTAATACTGACAAAAGCCGGAGACTCCATCATTAAATGTATTTGTTTTCGCTGTTATTCAGCTTCTTCTCCTGAAAAACACGACCGCATTGCATTGTGGTATACAGGAGTAACATGTAGGGAACATCGTATGTACACTCAAATTTTGGGTATTTTAAGTGCACTATATAATGCATGAAACAAACCACTGAGAATTTGAACACCACTACAAAATGGCGAGCACCCTAATGTCTCTAGTTCTCAGGAATTACCACATGCCCAGGTCCGTTCAAAGCCAACAACAATGTGTTATGCGTTGCATTGTATTTTGTTGTCCGTTATGCCAGTTCTAGGTGCATGCATTGGAATGTTCTTTTCAATCAGTGTGGGGGGCTTGCGCGTTGAAGGGGCCGGTGGCCGGATTCACAAACATTAAAACGTACAAAGATTCATAAGAGAAAATATAAGAAGTTCCTAAGAATCTTCTTAAATGCTATTTACCATTTTTTTCTTTAGAATTGGCGATTATCTTATGAACTTCTTTGTTTTCTGACTTAAGAAGTAATTGTTAACCTACTTTGAGAATAAAGATTGCCCGACTATAACGGTTGGATTACAGAAAATGGAGGACAACACCGGCGACTGTGCTATACATCTATATTTATAAGTATCTATATCTATCTAGATAGATTCAAGTCAATATTTTTATAAAAAACATATAACAAAGCATCATGGATCCAAAATAACAAGAATACAAGAATAGGATTTTTGTACATTATCATACTTTGATTGCAATATGTGTCCCGTCAACTGCGCTCAATACGTTAGGAGACCCTGCTATTTCCAGTGCATTCGTAACATCTCTGACCACTCAGCTAACGGAGGATTGGCTCACAACCAGGGTGCCCCCTACCACCATTTGAAAAGACCCAGAGGCAAAAAATCTCAGGGCGGTCATAATTTGTGTTGGAAGTGGTGACGATCGCCTTGTTTTCCTTTTCAGGTCTTCTGACAGCGTATCTGCTAAATAAATGATTGCAGGCCTAGGGAGCCTATACTTTCTAATTAACATGTGATCAGGGAGTATTTGCGGATCCATTCTGTCTCTCAATGACCTTGGTTTATTTTCCTCTCTAGCTGCCACCCAAAGCTTTAATCAAAAAAATAAAAGAGTAATATGTTTCCATTGATTTGGCCTACTGAAATAATAAAATAGTCTAAATAAATACAACTGCCTTCTTGATATACTTAAGAGTAATTTGAAGTATAATCAAAGATCCTTTATTACTATTACTTCTCAACACTCTCTGGTATTATCAATAGGCCTACTAGTTACTGACACAGAGTTTAGGCCCATTTTCAATTGTCAAAATAGGCTTTATTTTATATACAAAAACTAGTATGAAAAGCTTAAATTAACTGGCAGACGGCGCATTGTCATGTTGGTTGCTGCTTAGCCCAGAGGACAGGGGGGACTATGTTGCCCTAGTAGGGGCACTAAGGAGGCGTTTTGGACTGTGTGTTAAGCCTGTCTCGGCGAGCATACGCCCACATGCCGCCAGCCGTGCAGAGCGAACTCGCTCGGGATCAGTTTCTTCAGGCCCTTTCCCCTACAGAACTACGCACGCAGACCCAGCTAACCCACCCGCAGACTTTGCAAGAGTTCATGAAGTTGGCCATAGAGAGGGAGCTGGTGTGGCCTGGAGCAATTGACAGTCTTCCTGCTCCTCAGCCGATGGTGACATCGGCAAGGGAGAGGAGTGAGTACTCACAGAAGCCAGCCTGGGTGGACGAGCTCACTGAACTCGTCCACGCTGTCTCTATGCAGGCGGACCGCCGCTCCCCGTCTCGTCGAGGGCAGAGGGTCTGCTGGGGCTGCGCTGCTGGGGCTGCACTCTCTGACAAGAGAGTGCCCTAAAGCTGTGACAGCCCAGGGAAACGGGTCAGGGTCCGCGTAATTGGGGAAACGTGAGATCCTGCCCCCGTACCCCCGCCGTCATCGTCTGGAGGAGCCCACCATCACAGCCCCCCGCCAAACACCTCCTACATCCGGCCCCCACCGACAACAGCTCAGATGGACCAGTCCCACGTCCCCAGCCCCTTCACCCCCTTGCAAAGACCTACCAACCACCCTGTCTTCCCGATCCCTGTCCATTGACCCAGTCCTCCTTCCAGAACCCTTCCCCCTCCCTCCCATCCCCTCGTGTCAATGTTGCGGCCCCTGAAGACTACTCCCTTGCCACCCCAGCACCCCACTCCATGAGCCTGGGCCCCTTCCCCTGCCCTGCCCAGCTTCCCCAGACAGGTGAGGAGACTGTGCTGTCTACTGTGCGGGCAATTTGGCAGGGGCACTGTGATGGACTAGACCCCAAAACAGCAGGAGCAGCTGTGGCGACTACTGGTGGAGTTTAAGGACAGCTTTGCCTTGAATGAGAGCGATGTGGGTCAGACGCACCTGGTGCAGCATGAAATCGACACTGGGGAATGCGCCCGCGTCGCCTGCCCTTGGCCCGCCAGGAGGCTGTGGACCAGGCACTGTGGGAGATACAGCAGGCGGGACGCATAGAGCCCTCAGATAGTCCCTGGGCAGCAGCCGTGGTGATGGTAAGTGGAGATTCTGTGTCGACTACAGGCCACCTAACGCAGTAACAAGGAAGGACTACCCCGTCCCGTGCATTGATGAGGCCTTAGATGTCGTAGCCGGGTCGTCCTGGTTCTCCTCACTCAATCTCCGCTCTGGCTACCTCCAGTGCCATCTCGCCCCTGATGCCAGGCGTATGCTCTGCCGGACCAAGGGCAGAGACCATAGCGGACGCTTTAGTCGGGGGGATGATTAGCCGTTTCGGGGCAGCGGAGTACATCCACAGCGACCTGGGGAGAAATTTTGAATCCTGTGTCTTTGCGGCTTTATGTAGCAGGCTGGACATGCAGAAGACCCGTACTACTCCCCTACACCCACAGAGTGATGGCTTGGTGGAGCGATTTCATCGCTGTATGGAGCAGCAGCTGGTCATTGTCTCGGCTGAGCATCAGCGGGACTGGGACACTCATCTGCCTCTGGTGCTCATGGCGAACAGGTCAGCTGTCAAGGAGTCGACGTCCTGCACGCCTGCTCTGCTGATGTTGGGCAGGGAGCTTCGCAGCCCAGCTGACCTGGCGTTTGGCCGGCCCCCCGATTCTCCCCCTGTTCCTCCCGGCCCAGAGTATGCCAGGAGACTCCAGGACCGCCTGGAGACGGCTCACTCCTTCGCCAGGGGCACCTGCTGAGCTCAGGGGTGAGGCAGAAAAGGAACTATTATGTGCGTTCTCGTTGCAGCCCGCAAAGAAAGAATGGAAGATGCCCGAAGCTTGATAGCAAGTGGATCGGGCCATGCAGGGTGCTGGAGAGAATGGGGGAGGTGGTGTACAGGGCACAGCTACCACCTCGGGGAAGGAGCGTTGCCCTCCACAAAGAATGGCCCCTTATCGAGGCACCGCTACCCCACCTGCTCCAGTGAGCCCTGCAGCTCCCCGCACCAGTGCGAATGGGCCCCGGAGTTGCACACCTCAGTGTCCTGGCCCTAGGTCCCCAACTAACCCTATCCCTGTCTCCCCTCCCTGTTAATCAACACAGTCAGCAACTTGGCCCCCAGCCCCGCACTTCCCTTTCCCCCTGCCCTCCCCCGGGCCTGACACCCGTGGGCCCCTCTCTTCCCCAGGCGCTTCTCCCCAGCCCCCCGTGGCCCCAACACAGCCTCGTAGGGAGGGGAGAGCTCCGGGTCGCTTCCGGGACTTTGTTCGTTCCCTCGAGGACGAGGAACTTTGAAGGGGGGAGGCAATGTAGCGACCCTGGGACATTTAAATAGTTTGTGTTCTGTGTTGCATTGTATTTTGTTGTCAGTTATGCCAGTTCTAGGTGCATGCATTGGAATGTTCTACCTGTCAATCAGTGTGGGGGGCTTGCACGTTGATGGGACCGGGTTATGGGAGCGTTGCCCGGGTTAACTGTTACAGTGACCAGGTTTTTGCAGCCATAAAGTTCGTACAAGTAATTATGACTGGACATTGTTATGTCACCGGCGAGCTCATTACAGTATAACAGAAAAACCCGGGGGAGGTCGCTCCCGTCTGGACAGCTGTGCCGTTTTAGTTTCTAACTAAACTAAATGTAACGTCTTTAAAATCCACTCCGTGTTTTCTGCCTCCTTTGGTTCAACGGATAGTTTTCCAAAGTTATCCAACAACGAAATGTCTGTAAATTAGAATGTTTTCTATTTGATTGGATTCACATGTTCATCTTAGCAAGAACAAAGAGCCGGCAAACCGGCTTTAATAGCTTTGGGCTGGATTCCATAATGCTTTATTCCTCCAAATACGATACCTTGGTTATGATATTTCCAAAAATATTAACTTTTTTTTTTGACTATTGTGGGACCGAGAGGAGGATTCAAAATTAAGCCAAATTTCAAATAGATCATAAAATCAAAGCTCACACCACGGTCCCTGGAAGCGGGGCTCAAGCGGGAGACATTCGCGGCCAACAATCCCTTTCTCCTCTATTTCGTGGTTCATGTACTTCAGGGAGTCAAAGCCAAGGTTCCTTTCTCCCAATTCATTCTCAGCCATGGCTGAGATAACCCCCACTACGAGTCTCGTTGTGGAAATACCAGAGACGAGAGTCCGACGTGTTATGCGCCATAACACCAACAGCAGAACGGTTATCCGAATAACAAGGAAGTGTACAACAATTGCGTTACAGTCCTGGAGCTCTTTATCTAAATAATATCATATAATACACAGATATCTATATCATATAATGCATATTATCACGGCCAAAATCTGTGTGCGCCTCCAGACGATATTATGAATCACAAATGACTTCGTCGGGTTCTCAGACGTCTCTGGTTCTTCTACTACCACATCAATCTGAAATAGACTGAACCGCACGCTGTCAGCTGCCGGCTGCCCGCTGCCAGGCGGTGGTGCTTCGCGGCAACCGGCGGCAGGCAGCATGTCGCAGTTCATGTACTTCAGGGAGTCAAAGCCAAAGTTCCTTTCCCCCAATTCCTTCTCAACCATGGCTGAGATAACCCCAACTACAGTTTTGTTGTGGAAATACAAGAGACGTCAAAGAACCGACGTGTTATGCGCCATAACACCAACAACACACACATGTGGCGCTCGCATGGTCGTGTCTCATTGGCGGGCCAAATTCTCTGGGCGGGCAAGGCAGAGAAAGGGGAGGAGCTTAGATCCTTTATGACGACATATGGGGCCACATTCCAAATCAGCGCGCTTCAGCCTCCGTGAGCAGAACACCCAGTGCTCGTTTTACACCGAACGCAAGTTTTAGCCACTGGGGGACCAAAGGCAGGCTAGGGGAACTCATATTTATGTTAGAATACCTCATAAAGTGAGATTTTCATGCCATGGGACCGTTAAATGTAACCTTTGACTCGTTAGAGGGTTAAGTTAGTTTGGTTGTTTTCAAATTGAAGTGTTTTGAGGAGGAGTTATAACGCTACTCTAATTAAAGACCAGCGTCAGTGAAGCAAAAGGGAAAAGAAATGTGATCCTGATTCCTTACACGTTATTTTAATTTGAGCAATTGCAATGTTGTTTTACCCCACAATGCCCCAGAATGTTAGAGTTAGTTTTCAGGCAGATGCAGATATGCTTCATAGTAGCTAGAAATGAATCCTATATTTTCTTATCTCATGTTATCTTCTGACTGAGCGCCTGAGTGTGTCCGAGTTCAAGGAGGTTATGGGCAGGATCTGGGGATCTGTCGGCAGCTGACCTCCGACCCCTTGGCTTTAAAGAGCATCAAGTTCATACACCCAACAAACAACAGTTTCATTTACATCTGCCGTTACATGAACAAACAACACAGCAGAACTTTTCTAATCAATTCCAAAGAGGATTTGTAAATGTACTACACTGTTGCTGTTCCCCGCAATTGACCAGTCTCTGGGATTACTACTGTTTCTAACGTCCTCCGTGACCCATCCAGAGATCACCGCTCCACTCCAGGCTCCTGCTTTAAATGGGACTTTGTTTTCCACTCCAAATCCGAAGTTGATTGTTTTAAAACCATCAGAACATCTGAATGTTGGAGTCAGACAGTTATAATCTCTCCATAGTCTTCTTCAGAGACAAACCCAATCAGCGATGGGATTGGGGTTACGTTTCTACTCTGCAACGTAACTGACGGCTCACTGACCTCAGGATGGGGTCATCCAGGCCTACATATACAGCCTTCCTAGAGGCTCCCTCTGTTTCCCTGACAAAGATAGACTGTAAAAATACCTCCTGTGTTAATCCTCTTAGGTGCAGCAGAAAGCCTGTCTCATTCAGAGGGCAGCAGCCTCTTACACGCATCACCGCCGTCTTAGGCTTTACCTCCTCCCGTTCAGGGGAAGCGTTTGCTCATTCCGCCGTCACGCTGCCACTCTCTCCGTGGGTTGCCGGTTCCTGTCCGATTGGTGTTTTATGGTGACTCCTCTGGACTCCCTGTGCTCCTCCGCCTGCTGGGCCCAGCAGCTCCGCGGCTCCGCCACCATGTCCACCCTGCCCAGCCTCAACACCCTGGGGCGCATCTGCGGCTCCAGCCACTCCGACGACACCCTGGTGCTGGACCGGGTGAAGAGGAAGAACTCGGTGCGCCGCATGTCCATCATCGAGGACGGCGAGATCGCAGAGGTGCTCTACCTCATCCCCAAGCAGTCCATGATGGAGCAGCTGCCCTTCCTCAACCCCAACGACTACATCCTCTGTGAGAAGATGGCCGGCATGCCTTTTGAGCTGCCCCAAGGTACGCATCACACCTGGCAGTGGTGCACCCTGGGGTGCTGGGACTGACAGATGAAAGGCTAGAGGGGGTCCTGTTGAGGGTCACTGCTGACAAGCTTAGTATAGATAGAGGCTTGAGATGGGTACGTTTAGGGATCGAAATGTTTAGGGTAGAGATGAGTCAGTTATGTGATTGGTGTTGAAATGGTTAGGCTAGAGATGGTTACGTTTAGGTATTGGTGTTGAAATGGTTGGGCTAGAGATGGCTAAGTTTAGGGATTGGTGGCGAAATGGCTATGCTAAAGATGGTTAAGTTGAGGTATTGGTATTGAATTGGTTACTTAGGCTAAAGATAGTTAAGTTTAGGAATCAGTGTTAAAAAGGTTAGGCTAGAGATGGTAAAGTATAAGCATTGTTGTGGAAATGGTTAGGCTAGAGATGGCTACATTTCGGTTCACTATGGATATAACTTCAACTTACATGTCGAGATATCATATTAAAGATGGTAACATTCAGGTAATTGTCTTGGAAATGGTTAAATACAAGTTAAATACTAAATTCCAATCCTATCAGTCAATCAGTGATGAACAGCAGGATCTAAAAGGGTACAAGAATACTTATAATATATACCAGAGGGATGTATCCACTCCACACCTCCAATATTCTGTCAGGAAAAAAGTAATCTAGTATGTTAGCAGGTATTTCATATTCAACTGATAAACCCAGGAAAACACTGGGAGGGTTGTGGTCTGAATATCCGTATCTAATGTGTAGTTTATACTTCCTCAAATTCCGAAACGCTGATGATCGCCATGAGGTGAGTGGCGTGCTTCACCATGTACAAAACACATCAGACTAGTGGTGTAGGGTACAGAGGTCTGAACCTAACAGACTAGTGTTTAATGAGGTCTGGACCTAACATACTAGTGGTTTCAGGGGTCTGAACCTACCAGACTAATGGTTACAGAGTTCTGAACCTAGCAGACTACATGTTACAGGGGGGTCTGAACCTAACCTTATAATGGTTACAGAGGTCTGAACCTAACAGACTAGTGGTTACAGAGGTCTGAACAGACTACTGGTTGACGAGGTCTGAACCTAACAGACTACTGGTTACAGAGGTCTGAACAGACTACTGGTTACCGAGGTCTGAACCTAACAGACTACTGGTTACAGAGGTCTGAACAGACTACTGGTTAACGAGGTCTGAACCTAACAGATTACTGGTTAAAGGGGTCTGAACCTAACAGACTACTGGTTACAGGGGTCTGAACCCAACAGACTCGTGTTACAGGTTAACCTAACAGGCTAGTGGTTACAGAGGTCTGAACCTAACAGACTGGTGGTTAAAGATCTCCTCTCTCAGTAAATATCTATCTCTCACCCACTTTACCCAGTGCCTGTCTCTTTCTCTCTCTCTCTCTCTCTCTCTCTCTCTCTCTCTCTCTCTCTCTCTCTCTCTCTCTCTCTCTCTCTCTCTCTCTCTCTCTGCCTGCCTCAGCCAGTGTCCCCTTGCCAGTACCAGTTCCTCTCAGTGTAGGGCTGCTTGTTGTCTGCCCTCTGCTCACTCTCTGCTCACTCTCTGCTCACCCTCTGCCCGCCCTCTGAAGCCTGGGTTATGGTGAAGAAGACAGGTAGACATTCTAAATGTGTCTGTGTACATTGTGTTTGTGAGGGTTTGTGTATAGCTCTGTGTGTTTGTGTGTGTGTGTGTGTGTGTGTGTGTGTGTGTGTGTGTGTGTGTGTGTGTGCGTGTGCGTGTGTGTGTGTTTGGTTTGTAGGTTGTGTGTTTCTCGGGAGACGGTTGACACGTCTGTACTGCTAACGTCCGTCCGGCAGAGAGAATTATCCAGAAGCTTCCTAGCAGGTGGAAGTGAGGCATGTTGTTTCTGAAGGCTGTGTGTACAAATGTAAAGTCGAAATATGCTTTAAAGATATATCAGTCAAAGCCTCTGATTGAAGTCTGTGATGGAAGTCTGTCTATGGCCCTATGTTTTTTTGCGGTTTGTGTAGTCTGTGTATTTCTTTGCGTGCTAGTGATTCACTTGTCTTTTTGTATGCGTGTTTCACGTGTCTTTCTGTGTGCGTGTGTGTGTGTGTGTCTCTGTGTCTTTCTGTGTGTGAGTGGTTGTGTTCATATTTCTTTCCTTGTACGTCTGTTTCCGTGTCTTTCTGTGTGTGTGTGTGTGTGTGTGTGCGTGTGTGTGCGTGTGTGTGTGTGTGTGTGTGTGTGTGTGTGTTTGTGTGTGTGTGTGAGAGCATTGACCTTAGTGAGTGAGGCATGTTAAGCCGCTTCGTGATGTCATGGCAGTGGGCGGTAGTCATGCATCGTCTGCGCTAGCTTGCAGAGAGCTATCTATATCCTACTGCTGCTGCACACGTTTTAAACTTCATCAGAGTCAGGACCAAGGGACACTCGCTGGAGTCCATACAGACTCCAGGTGTGGTGGGAACATTGTTGTTGTGAGGCTCCCTGGGCACCTCCACATTTGAAACAATATCCAGTAACACTCATGACTCATGTCGGACATTTGTGTTTTCCTTCACCTGATGCTGTGCGCTGCATTTCCTCACAAAGTCTGCATCATGCAACCAACTCTGCAACCACAACAACAACAGGAAGTGCTCCATACCAAGAAAGAGTAGTTAGGATCCATTAAGACCTGCCATCATGTTTGTTGGCGTTGATGGATATATGGATCTCTGGAAGGCAGCGCCTCAAACTGCTGCTCACACACACACACGCACATACACACGCACGCACACACGCATCCATGCACACATTGACACACACACACACACACACACACACACACACACACACACACACACACACACACACACACACACACACACACACACACACACACACACACACACACACACACACACAGCCCTTGTTTCCCATGCTTAGCTGTCCATCTCATGTTTCTGGTTCTAAATCTACAGTTCGCTAATACCTAGCACCATTCAGAGCCCCTGACAGATCAGCTGAGGGCTTAGGATGTGACTGGAGGCTCTGGGCTTACAGCGGGGTCTATAGCCATACAACAGGACTGTAGATCTGTATCTAGAACAGGACTCTAGATCTGGTTCTAGAACAGGATTCTAGGTCTAGACATTAATCTATATATATTTAGATACACTAAGTCTTTGAGCAGCAGATAGGGGTTCGCTCCAATATGCATATAGACAGCGGTCATTAGGGATGGAGCCCAGAATCTTTTGGTTTGGAGTCAACCACTCTAATCACTATCCCATCGCCTATTTAACTCCAACTCCCATTCAGATTCAGAAAACTTTAGTGTCCTGCAAAAGCGTCTTTGACGTGGCTCGTGTCAGAGTCGAAGGTTCATTTAGTTTAACGGCAGAGAGCATGAAGGAGTCCTCCTCCAATCCTCCCCACCCTTCTCTGTAGTTGTTTATGATCAGACGAGGCATTAGACATGGCAGACGGCCATCGTACCTAGAACTCCAAGTCCCATGATTCCATCTGCTACACCTGGCCTGTAGCGTGTTCAAGGTATTCAGGGTGCATGCCGTCCTCAGTTCACTGCAGTGCCAGAGACAGGGTAACCTGAGGTTAAGAGCACCTTGGCTTGCTGTGTTTCCAGACTCAACGCCAGCAGGCGGCTCAGCTCTGACCAGAGGGCAGCGGCCTTCACAGGCCCGCTGGCCACAAGGCTACTGTCCATGTTCATGTCAGCACAGAGAGATCGGATGTTTATGTTTTGTATGTGTGTTTGTGTGTGTGTGTGTGTGTGTGTGTGTGTGTGTGTGTGTGTGTGTGTGTGTGTGTGTGTGTGTGTGTGTGTGTGTGTGTGTGTGTGTGTGTGTTGGTGTGAAGAGAGAGAGAGGTCGAGAGAGAATGTTTGTAAGGGTGTGTGTGTGTGTGTGTGTATCTGTGTAAACAAGGCAGACAACATGTGAGGCCTAGTTGCGTAATCACCACAGGGTGCTACAAAGACATGATTGTAATCCGCAAGTGGAGTTAAAAGAGCGTGGGAAAGAAAATAGACGAGGGAGAGAGGGAGGGGGAGAGAGTGTGAGGGGGGGAGACACGGACAGAGAGAGAGGAGGAGAGAGATGTCAGAGAGACATGAACAGAGAGAGAGAGAAGGGTGTGGGGAGGGGGGGAGAGAGAGAGAGAGGGGGAGAAATGGACAGAGAGAGAAAGAGGGGGGGGGCAGAGGGATGGCAGAGAGAGAGAGAGAGAGAGAGAGAGAGAGAGAGAGAGAGAGAGAGAGAGAGAGAGAGAGAGAGAGAGAGAGAGACATGGACATGGAGTCCATGGAGAGACACGGACAGAGGAAGAGACAAATAAATGGATTGTCTATTTATTAATTATTATTATTAATATTTCTTTGGAACAGCTTAACCACAATATGGTCAGTACTAGGGTAATTGTTATATTTATGTAAACTCTGTAACTCTTATATGGGTCTGTAAGCACCGTACATTAAATGCTTGACATTAGGATGATCTGGGCAAAAATTGTAAAACGAGTGCTACTCAAGGACAGTTTGTCTTTCAATGCATGGTGTAGAAACTGTTGATGGTATAATCTGCTGGTACTGCAGCATCAGCAGCAGTACAGATCCAGGCAATGTCATTGTTAAGGTGATAGGGGTCAACCACAGGCCCACGGGCTGTCATCGCTCCGTCAGTGAGCGGCGACTCCACTCTGAGGAGTAGATCTTCACTGTCTGAAAGGTCAGGGGTCATCTCGACACCCCCCCAGTCAACACCTGGGTCGTGTCAAAAGAAGGTTGGGTTAGTTTACAAGATTTGGTGAAATGCAGGGTTATAGTTAAAGTGAATCGATCAAACCTTTCCAGGTAACAGAAGATTCTCTCCATCTTCCTCAAGTGGATTTAAGACGTGTTTTCCAAAGCTGTGTTGTGTTGCTTTCCTTGCGATTTTCGTTAAACATGAATGCATCTTTAACCAGGCCAGGGGTATGTCTTTCCGTGAGTGTCTGATGATTTACCAACTCTCCATGCATATCACATTCATTGTCTGGCAACATCACTTTAACATCACTTGTTTGTTTGTATGTTACCTACAAGCATGGTCTTCGTCTGCCTTGGTAATTGTATGTACCCCACTGACATTTGACTTGTATTTATGATGACACCTAGTGGGCAGAAACAAAACTCTTTGATCATCACCAATCTAGACATATCTTGAAAGCATGGAAGGGACGGATTCTCTCCTAAAAGTGAGCTGATCTATGTTGGCAGGATGAGTTGAAACAAACAGACAGCCTCTCACCTGATAACGTGAGATTCAGGAGCTGTCTATGAATCTGGACTTCATCTGATTTTATAAAGGTCCCATGGCATGCTACTTCATGGATGCTTTTATATAGGTGTTGGTGGGCCCTTAATACAGTATTTGAAGACGTTCAAAAAATTCAGCCTTGGTGCAGAATTACAGCCACTACGAGCCAGTCCCACAATGAGCTTTCCACAAAAGTACAGTTTTTTAGTGGCTGCTCAAGGTGGAAGGTGGGGGTGTGGCCCTGAGCAGCTTGCGGACATGCTACCATTCGCTAGGGTTGCAGTGGATGTATCGCAATGGCTCGGATTCATAATATCATCCGGAGGTGCACACAGCTTTTGGCCGTGTTCTGTAAATATTCTAGAACACTTCGGTGCTCCGGTGGGGGTCCTGGAGCTCTGTATCTAAATGATATAATATAATATATAGATATCTATATTATATGTAATATACATTATCACGACAAAAAGCTGTGTGCGCCACCAGATGATATTATGAATCTCAAACGACTGCGTCAGGTTCTCCGGGATTGTCTCCCGCTGGTGCCCCGCTGCCGGAGCACCTGCGCCGGAGAACCACCGCCGCATGGCACCACCGCCACGGGCCTCCATCACCGTCGCCGCCCGGCAGCGGGGCTCAGACGGGAGACAATCGTGGGCAACAATCCCTTTTTCCTCCATGTAGAGGTTCAATCTGGACTTCAGGGAGTCAAAGCCAAAGTTCCTTTCCCCTAATTCCTTCTCAGCCATGGCCGAGATAACCCCCACTACGAGTCTCGTTTTGGAAGCACCAGAGACGTCAGAGAACCAGACCCAGTCCAGTCTTTTCACCAAATGGGAGCTTTACGCAAACCTTACCTTATGTCACGTGTAATGCGCCATAACACCAACAGCAGAATGGTTATCCAAATGAAAAATAAGTCTACAACACTTGCGTTACAGTGTATGTGTATTCACACACACACACAGGTGACACTCGTTGTCTTTTTATTGCCTCATTGGCGGGTCAAATTCTGGGCAGGCAAAGCAGAGAAATGGGAGGTAACCTGGCCCCTTATGACGACATATGGGGCCAAATTCCAAAATCGGCGCATCTGAGCTTTTATTTTCAAAGGCGGAGCAGGATACCTAGTGCTCGTTTTGACACCTAACGTTATTTCTAGTCGCTGGGGGACCATAGGCAGGCTAGGGGATCTCATATTAATGTAGGAAAACCTCAAAGTGAAAAAATAAATGTTCATGGCATGGGACCTTTAATGATCATATTTTCATATTTGAGTGGCAGACATTCTGTATATAAGTGACACCTTTCCTTTCTCCTGCCCCTCTCTTCCTCCTTCTCCCTCTCCCCCTCTCCACCTATTCCTCCTCTCTCCTCCCCCTCTCCTACCTCCTCCCCCTCTCCTCTCTCCTCCCCTCTTCCCCTCTACTCTTATTCGTCCTCTCTCCTCCCCCTCTCCTCCCCTCTCCCCTCTCCCCCTCTCCACTCTCCACTCCTCCCCCTCTCCTCCTAATCCTTCTCTCTCGTCCCCCTCTCCTCCCTCCTCCCCTCTCCCCCTCTCCTCCTATTCCTCCACTCTCCTCCCCCTCTCCTCCTATTCCTTCTCTCTCGTCCCCTCTACCCTTTCCCCCTCTCCTCTCTCCTCCCTGTCTCCCTCTCCTCCTATTCCTTCTCTCTCCTCCCCCTCTCCTCCCCTCTACCCTCTCCCCCTCTCCACTCTCCTCTCCTCTCCCTCTCCTTCTATTCCTCCTCTCTCCTCCCCCTCTCCTCCTCATCGTCTTCCTCTGCTCTCCTCTCCTCTCTCCTCCCCTCTCCCCCTCTCCACTCTCCTCTCCTCCCCCTCTGCTTCTATTCCTCCTCTCTCCTCCCCCTCTCCTCCACATCGTCCTCCCCTGCTCTCCTCTCCTCCAGCCTACCAGAACCACGCTGCGCCTCCTCCTCCGGCGCCTGAGAGGAGGAGGGTCCAGTGTTTCCGCTGCGGGGAGATGTGTAAGGGGGAGGTGCTGAGGGTCCAGGCGAGACACTTCCACCTCAACTGCTTCACCTGCACAGGTGAGCACCGTTAGCCATGGTAGCCAGAGCTGCCTACTGGGCCTCCCATCCTGTGGGTTGGGGTCACCTCATATGCAGATCGGGCTCACGTGACATTAGTCAATTATAATGTTTGATGGCGAATGTTCGATTTATAATGCAGAAGGTTAAAGCTCCCATGTTGCCCCAAATGTGTTTCCAACATAGTGCACTACTTGATAGCCATAATGCAGCATAATAGTGTTCAACTGATGCACGTCCTTCCAGTTACGGAGGGGTGAGGAGTGGACTCAAATGCGAGCGAAAAGAAGGAGCAGCAAGCAGCGATGCGTTGTAAACTAAATATCTTATTTGCTGAAGTAATTAGCACTCACAAAAACACAGGTTTCACGCCGAAAAATAAGGTGGAGAAACGTCTTGAACTCTCCTAACAATAGGTACACCGGAGAAGCACTTTGTCGTAGGCTCACAACAACAACCGCTTGTAAGGTTTCAGCAGGGATTCAGGGGGGCGGAGAGGATGAATAGACCCTTAAAGCCCAGGTGATCAACCCGTGAGGCCGACGGTGAGGGGACCACTGCCCCGCGGTCTTTGTGTGTGTGTGTGTGTGTGTGTGTGTGTGTGTGTGTGTGTGTGTGTGTGTGTGTGTGTATGTGTGCGTATCCAATGTCTATATGGATTTATGTTTGTGTGTGTGTGTGTGTGTGTGTGTGTGTGTGTGTGTGTGTGTGTGTGTGTGTGTGTGTGTATATAGGGTCTGTATGGATGTGTGTGTGTGTGTGTGTGTACACAGTGTCTATGTCTATGTATACAGTGTGTGTGTGTGTGTGTGTGTGTGTGTGTGTGTGTGTGTGTGTGTGTGTGTGTATATACAATGCATATATCTCTGTGTGTATACAGTCTCTGTGTGTGTGTCCCCAGTGTGTCTCGATGTGTGTCCCCAGTGTCTCTGTGTACGTCCACAGTGTGTCTCTGTGTGTGTCCACAGTGTGTCTGTGTGTGTCCCCAGTGTGTCTCTGTGTGTGTCCCCAGTGTCTTTGTGTGCGTCCACAGTGTGTCTCTGTGTGCGTCCACAGTGTGTCTGTGTCCCCAGTGTGTCTCTGTGTGTGTCCCCAGTGTCTCTGTGTGTCTCCCCAGTGTGTCTCTATGTGTGTCCCCAGTGTCTCTGTGTGTGTCCCCAGTGTCTCTGTGTGTGTCCACAGTGTCTCTGTGTGTGTCCCCAGTGTGTCTCTCTGTGTGTCCCCAGTGTGTCTGTGTGTGTCCCCAGTGTGTCTCTATGTGCGTCCACAGTGTGTCAGAGATTAATCTGTGTGTTTCCCCAGTGTGTCTCTGTGTGTGTCCACAGTGTCTCTGTGTGTGTCCACAGTGTCTCTGTGTGTGTCCCCAGTGTGTCTCTATGTGTGTCCCCAGTGTCTCTGTGTGCGTCCACAGTGTCTCTGTGTGCGTCCACAGTGTGTCTCTGTGTGCGTCCTCAGTGTCTCTCTGTGTGTGTCCCCAGTGTGTGGCTGTGACCTGTCCCGCGGTGGGTCCTTCCTGCGCAGCGGGGACTACCTCTGCACGCTGGACTACCAGCGTCTGCACGGGACGCGCTGCCAGGGCTGTGGGGAGTACGTGGAGGGGGAGGTGGTCACCGCCCTGGGGAAGGCCTACCACCCGGCCTGCTTCGTCTGCACCTCCTGCAGGTAGGAGGCCCCGCACCACACCCGGGGTTCAGAGGTCAACCAGACGCAACCCGTAGTCCAGATGATGAAGGACAGCAGTATCTCCTCCGCCCGCTGGAGGCTGCTTCACCAGCACATCTCTGGTCTGAGGCACCAGTCTGAATGTGGAGCTGGGATGTACTGAAGGTTACGCTGCTTTAGATGATTAAAGGTCTGCATCTTTATATGTTTATGGATGAACATAACGATGTGGTTGTGTCACATGTTTATGTTAACATAACGTTGTGGTTGTGTTGGGTTTATGCTAACATAGCGTTGTTGTGGTGTCAGTTGTGTTAACATAACGTTGTGTCAGATGTTAATGGGATAACATAACGTTGTGTCCGATGTTAACATGTTAACATAACGTTGTGTCAGATGTTAATGGGATAACATAACGTTGTGTCCGATGTTAATGTGTTAACATAACATTGTGTCTGATGTTAATGGGATAACGTAACGTTGTGCCAGATGTTAACCGGATAACATAACGTTGTGTCCGATGTTAATGTGTTAACATAACGTTGTGTCCGATGTTAATGTGTTAACATAACATTGTGTCTGATGTTAATGGGATAACGTAACGTTGTGCCAGATGTTAACCGGATAACATAACGTTGTGTCCGATGTTAATGTGTTAACATAACATTGTGTCTGATGTTAATGGGATAACGTAACGTTGTGCCAGATGTTAACCGGATAACATAACGTTGTGTCAGATGTTATTGTGCTAACATAACGTTGTGGTTGTTTGTGTTGTGGCTGTGTGCTCCAGACGTCCGTTTCCCACCGGTGACCGTGTCACCTTCAACCGGAAGGAGTGTCTGTGTCAGCACTGCTGTATCCAGCCCCACCCCTCCGTCTCCAACGACATCTCCTTCTCCAACAGTAAGTTACCATAACAACTCCCTCTCCAACAGAAAGTTACCATAGCAATAACACCTTCTCCAACTGTGAGTCAACATATAAACAATAACATCATAACAATTAGTAAACATAGCAATAACTACTCCTTCTCCAACTGTGTGTGTGCATACGTGTGTGTGTGAGTGTGTGTTTGTGTGTGCATATGTGTGCGTGTGTGTCTGTGTCTGTGTGTGTGTGTGTGTGTGTGTGTGTGTGTGTGTGTGTGTGTGTGTGTGTGTGTGTGTGTGTGTGTGTGTGTGTGTGTGTGTCTGTGTCTGTGTCTGTGTGTGTGTGTGTGTGTGTTTGTGTGCAGATTGTGTGGGCTGCGGGATGGACATAAAGAACGGCCAGGCTCTGCTAGCGCTGGAGGGCCAGTGGCACCTGGGCTGCTTCAAGTGCTCCACCTGCCACCGCCTGCTGACCGGGGAGTACATCAGCAGGTAGGGGGGAGACTGTCGCCCTGTCTCTCCTGGCTGGCCACTCAAACTCAAGGGGTGGCATGGAAACATGACTTGTTTTTCAGACACTAAAAAAATGCTTTGAAAATGAGTTGAATCAGAATTAATCCAACTTTAAAATCAGTTCTCTTCTCTGCTATCATTCTGCTATGTTTCAGAAACGGACTGCCCTACTGTGAGAGAGACTACCAGGTCCAGTTTGGGGTCCAGTGTGACGCCTGTAATCAGTTCATCATGGGCAAGGTTTTAGAGGTGAGGACATTCTGCAGAAAATGTACTTTAACATTCTAGAGAACATTCCAGAGAAGAGACCATTGTAGTTGAATTAGTTCAATTTCTAGAGAACATTGCACAATAGATAGCTTTATATTTCACTTTCTAGAGAACATTTGAGAGAAGATGGCTTTATGTTTCACTTTCTAGAGATCCTTCCAAAGATGTGGTCATTCTCGTTATCATTCGAGAAATCATTTCAGCGGCCATGGTAGGCTTAGGGGGCAAAGCAGAGAACATTCTAGAGAAGGGAATCAACACACTGTATGAACCAACACAAGGATCTACCACATGTTGGTTTCACAGTTCCTCTGGTTATCCTGTAGTAAGAATTTGTTGAGGCGTACACTGTGATAAATTATTTACAATTAAAGTTAGCTTCACTTGAATTCAAAAGATGAAGTGTGTGTGTGTGTGTGTGTGTGTGTGTGTGTGTGTGTGTGTGTGTGTGTGTGTGTGTGTGTGTGTGTGTGTGTGTGTGTGTGTGTGTGTGTAAACATCTGGTTGGGGAGTCCCTACAGAGAGGGAGGGTCTCTCTGTCTCTCTCTCTCTTGCTCTCCTCTCCCCTCCCTCTATATCGCTCTCTAAGCCTGTCTTAGAGAGAGAGGAGGAAGGGAGAGATGGATAAAGAGGCCGGGAGGGAGAGAGTAAGGCTTGGGGGGATGGAGAGAGGGGGAGAGTAAGGCTGAGGGAGAGGGAGAGAGGGGGAGAGTAATGCTGGGAGGGAGAGCGAGAGGGAGAGTAAGGCTGGGAGAGAGATAGATGGAGAGAGGGAGAGAGTAAGGCGGGAGAGAGAGAGAGAGAGAGAGAGAGAGAGAGAGAGAGAGAGAGAGAGAGAGAGAGAGAGAGAGAGAGAGAGAGAGAGAGAGAGAGAGAGAGAGAGAGAGAGAGAGAGAGAAAGAAGAGGGGCGAGGCAGGGAGGAATAGAGAGAGATAGATCAGCAGAGAGAGAGTGAGCAGGGGAGTTAGGGGAGTGAGGAGAGGAGTTTGTGGAGATAGAAGCGGGCTGGGGAGGCAGGGAGGAACAGAGAGAGACCAGCACAAGAGAGGAGGTAGAGAGAGAGGAGCCAGAGGAGCACTAGGAAGGGTGGTTGGAGTGAAATGAGCAGAGGTAAGAACTTTCTCATGTCTTCCTGTGTAATAATATGAGAACATATGAATGATAAGAAGAGTGAGGACGGTAGTGATTGAGTATACCTTAGCTGGCAACTGCTTTACTGACGCCACAAGTAATGTACTACAACAATATGATGTCCATTTCACACCTTTAAAAATATATGTACGTGTGTGTGTGTGTGTGTGTGTGTGTGTGTGTGTGTGTGTGTGTGTGTAGGTGTGTTTGTCTGTGTGTGTATGTGTGAATGTGTGCATCTGTTTGGAGGTGTTGACAAAACACACACACACACACACACACACACACACACACACACACACACACACACACACACACACACACACACACACACACACACACACACACACACACACACACACACACACACAAACACACAGAACAACAACCGGACCAGAGAATGAAAGTCTGTATGTTTCCATAACAACCAGACCACTGGGGGAATGTTCGCTCATTCTTTCAGGATGTCTTCATAGGGCCGGGCTGAGATGACATCAGCACACTGCAGTGATGTCATCATGTTGCTGAAGAGCTCCATCACAGAAGAAGAACTCAAAAATGTTTTCAGATGTGGGACCTTACCTCTAAGAACCTCGAGAGGAACCTAGAATAACAAGAAGCTCCCTCTAGTTCAATGTCCTCATGTTAACATGTCCAGTACACTGCAGCTGGACGCATAGTGATGTCACTAGGAGTGTTATGTTGATGTTGTCCATCTTCACTGGGTTTCAGGCTGGAGATAGACACTTCCACCCAAGCTGTGCTCAATGCTGCAGATGTGACCTTCTCTTCAGAGAAGGAGAAGAGATGTTCCTACAAGGTGAGAGAGAGACACACATTTGAGAGCATGTCTCTCTCACACCAACGTTGGTGTGATGCTGAAAGCATCTTTGAGCAAGGCAGCACTTAGCCCTACCAGCTCCTTAATGACGTGATATATGATGTATGTGAGTTCCCCATAGGTCACTGTTAGACGCTGTGTGGACACTTGATTAGGAGAGTCCTAGTAGGCCCCTGGGAGCTGAACCGACCCTAATGTGATCTACCCCTCCTCTCCTCAGCCTCCGTCATGTGGCACCCCGACTGCAGGAGCAGCAGCAGTGGAGACACCCGCTCCAGGGTCAGTCCACACACCTGTCTGACACCTGTCTGACATCTGTCTGACACCTGTCTGACACCTGTCGGACACCTGTCTGACACCTGTCGGACACCTAGTTACACCCTTAATTCAACCCTTAGTTAAAACAGGATAAACCCTAAATTTTACCCTAAATTAAACCCTTATTAACACCTTAGTTACACCCTAAATTAAACCCTTATTTATACCCTTAATTAAACCATTGTTTACACCCTAATTACAACCTTAATTGAACCCTTTGTTATAAATTCTGTTTAGTTCCTAATCCAACTCCTAAAAAGTGGGACAATAGTCTATGTTAATTCATATTTGAGTTTACTCTATTGTTTATTTACCATGGACCCTTCATAGTTCACTGTATGAGTGTCATGCTAGTGTGATATGTGATCAGAGGCCTTCTTTTATAATGAGAGGTTAAGAAGTGTCTGGTGTCTCTGCTCTTCCCTCCTAGAGGTCCACAACCCCCAGTCTCCATTACCTCTTCCCCCCGTCTGAACTACAGGTCAACCCTGGCTAGTAACTCTGTGTCAGCATGGTAGTAGCATGGCTAACTAGCTAGCTAGCCTCTGCCTGCGTATGCCTTGCAAAACTAAACCAAAGATAGTCGGGTTTCATGCTGCTGTGGCTGTTGAACCAGAGCCGATTAGTGTTAGCAGGTTGGGTCCTCTACCGTTCCTCCTGGGCAGGGTTTAGGTACCTTTGAGCAGGGCACCTTCACCCTCATGTGGCCTTTTACTGTCACCCGTAAGGGTGAAGGTTGTTGGTTTTGCATGTTGTTGGTGTCGGTTTGCATGTTTGACACCGGCAGCCTTGTGTGTCCTGTGTACTGGAGAACCGGCACATTCTTGTGTTCTGTGTTCTGGAGAACGGCGCCCTCGTGTGTTCTTTGTTCTGGGGAACCGGGGCTCTCGCAAGGCATTAACACTGCCAGGGTTAAGGGGTCCATTCCCTATCTAGTAGAGCAAGGCATGAACAGTGCCCGGGTTCCACAACATGGCATGTAGGCTACGATGATTTGTTTGCTTGTAACCACATTGACCAGAGAACTAGCACTCCCGCCAGGCTAACTAGCTGCAAATTAGCAGG
Organism: Gadus morhua; assembly: GCF_902167405.1. Taxonomy (NCBI): domain Eukaryota; kingdom Metazoa; phylum Chordata; class Actinopteri; order Gadiformes; family Gadidae; genus Gadus; species Gadus morhua. Next base: position 20,500,746 of record NC_044065.1, read on the forward strand.
TGATCATAGCTAGCATAGTAATGCATAACTAGCAGGTCATCAATACAGAGAACGTGGTTTGAAGTTAGTGTTCGCCTTCTTATATTGAGATCAACTGAGAACAACAACTCAAAGTCTCATTAAAAGTCTCTATTGGGGCGTCCCGGCGGCTCACTGGGTAGAGCGCGTACCATTAAGTCCCAGTCCTTACCACAGCGACCGGGGTTAGATTCCTGCCCATGGTCCCTTGGTGTCTGCATGTCTTCCCCTCTCTTTCCCATACCTTTCTGTCATACTTTCTGTCATATAAAAAGGATAAAACCTTCAAAAATAAATCTTTAAATACAAAAACAAAAAAAGCTCTTGTCCTTATCCATGTCCTTCCCTTGGAGCATGTTAAGTACCTCCGGACTCAGGAGGGTGGGACGGTGGTGGTTATTGAGCCCTACCAGGTCCGGATGAGCTCCGCCAGTGCCATCTCTCACCTAATACCTAAACGAGCCACCTCTAACCTAATACCTAATCCACTTAACCTCCTCTAACCTTATAACTGTACCACTTAACCTTCTGTAAACTAATACATAGGCTTAACCATCTCTAAGCTAGTACCTAAACTTAACCATCTCTATAGTTGCGCCACCAGCCAATCACAACATGAATCTGAGCAGCGTGGGCGGGCCCTGTGGTGGGATCCATAATTATGCGGTACAGTTAGAAATACAACACCATGAGATAAAACTATTGATTTCATTGATATATATGTTCTGCTTGACTGCGTGCTTCTCAATGGCTGGGAGAAGAATAGGGAGGAGGGAGCAGAGGGTATAGGGAGGAGGGAGGAGGGAGCAGAGGGTAGAGGGAGGAGGGAGGAGGGAGGAGGGAGCAGAGGGTAGAGGGAGGAGGGAGGAGGGAGCAGAGGGTATAGGGAGGAGGGAGCAGAGGGTATAGGGAGGAGGGAGCAGAGGGTATAGGGAGGAGGGAGGAGGGAGCAGAGGGTAGAGGGAGGAGGGAGGAGGGAGCAGAGGGTATAGGGAGGAGGGAGCAGAGGGTATAGGGAGGAGGGAGCAGAGGGTATAGGGAGGAGGGAGCAGAGGGTATAGGCAGGAGGGAGCAGAGGGTATAGGGAGGAGGGAGCAGAGGGTATAGGGAGGAGGGAGGAGAGGGTATAGGGAGGAGGGAGCAGAGGGTATAGGGAGGAGGGAGCAGAGGGTATAGGGAGGAGGAAGCAGAGGGTATAGGGAGGAGGGAGCAGAGGGTATAGGGAGGAGGGAGCAGAGGGTATAGGGAGGAGGGAGCAGAGGGAGCAGAGGGTATAGGGAGGAGGGAGCAGAGGGTATAGGGAGGAGGGAGCAGAGGGTATAGGGAGGAGGGAGCAGAGGGTATAGGGAGGAGGGAGCAGAGGGTATAGGGAGGAGGGAGCAGAGGGTATAGGGAGGAGGGAGCAGAGGGTATAGGGAGGAGGGAGCAGAGGGTATAGGGAGGAGGGAGGAGGGAGCAGAGGGTATAGGGAGGAGGGAGCAGAGGGTATAGGGAGGAGGGAGGAGGGAGCAGAGGGTATAGGGAGGAGGGAGCAGAGGGTATAGGGAGGAGGGAGGAGAGGGTATAGGGAGGAGGGAGCAGAGGGTATAGGGAGGAGGGAGCAGAGGGTATAGGGAGGAGGGAGGAGGGAGCAGAGGGTATAGGGAGGAGGGAGCAGAGGGTATAGGGAGGAGGGAGCAGAGGGTATAGGGAGGAGGGAGCAGAGGGTATAGGGAGGAGGGAGCAGAGGGTATAGGGAGGAGGGAGGAGAGGGTATAGGGAGGAGGGAGCAGAGGGTATAGGGAGGAGGGAGCAGAGGGTATAGGGAGGAGGGAGCAGAGGGTATAGGGAGGAGGGAGGAGGGAGCAGAGGGTATAGGGAGGAGGGAGCAGAGGGTATAGGGAGGAGGGAGGAGGGAGCAGAGGGTATAGGGAGGAGGGAGCAGAGGGTATAGGGAGGAGGGAGCAGAGGGTATAGGGAGGAGGGAGCAGAGGGTATAGGGAGGAGGGAGCAGAGGGTATAGGGAGGAGGGAGCAGAGGGTATAGGGAGGAGGGAGCAGAGGGTATAGGGAGGAGGGAGCATAGGGTATAGGGAGGAGGGAGCAGAGGGTATAGGGAGGAGGGAGCAGAGGGTATAGGGAGGAGGGAGCAGAGGGTATAGGGAGGAGGGAGCAGAGGGTATAGGGAGGAGGGAGCAGAGGGTATAGGGAGGAGGGAGCAGAGGGGTAGCGGACGTTAAAATACAATGTCATCCATGTTGAGTTGAACTTACATGAACTTACACATAAAACTGACATGTTTTCCTGATTGCGAAGTCCAACCATAATTAACATTTATGCAATTTGAATCAGGTATCCGTCTCCGGGCCTTAGTCCCTCCATGTTCTGCTAGAAACAGCTAGCTCTTTCTCCCCGCAGGCGACCAGGTCTTCGACGGAGAGCCTCTCATCCCGGCCGGGCTCCGCCGTGGCCACCTCCCCCGGTCACTGCATCTACGTGAGTGAGGAGTAGAGCGGTACACTAGAGGACCACCAGGAACCCTGCTGACACTGACCATCCAACACACTGGCACCCCACAATACAGGACCACCAGGAACCCTGCTGACACTGACCATCCAACACACTGGCACCCCACAATACAGGACCACCAGGAACCCTGCTGACACTGACCATCCAACACACTGGCACCCCACAATACAGGACCACCAGGAACCCTGCTGACACTGACCATCCAACACACTGGCACCCCACAATACAGGACCACCAGTAACCCTGCTGACACTGACCATCCAACACACTGGCACCCCACAATACAGGACCACCAGGAACCCTGCTGACACTGACCATCCAACACACTGGCACCCCACAATACAGGACCACCAGGAACCCTGCTGACGCTGAACACCATCACAACAGATCATACATCAGAACACATGGAAAAATAAAAGTCAATACTTAGAACTATTATTTGAGTGTAGAAGTGATCAGAACTATTAAATGAAAAAAATAATGATCTAGAAGCTTTTAGCAGCAGAACACAAAATTTCATTTAACAACATTTAACAACATTTTAAGCAAAACCAGCTATTTCTGCCACAACGTTTTTTCGTTCCAGCAACAACTTTTAGTTTTCAACATTGAAATCTTTTCATTTTGCAAACAATTAGTTTAGACGCAGAGACCTTGAATGACCACTCATGAACTGATAGCACGATGTGGAAATCTGTCTTCCTTGTATTTTAGTCGGTTTTGACTCTTGATGACAATGTTTATCTCTTTACAAGGTGATCTTCTTGCTCTCTAATGTAGAGGAGCATATAGGCTTATAATTGTGACGGCATTAGTTACCTCATGTTTATTCACTCAAACTCAATTCACTGAAAACGTTGCAGATTTTGATCTTTGAAGTCTGTGTTTGCAAAATCTGCCTATGAACCGCTCCGGAAAATAAGCCTCAGCGACGATTTTGGTTTATAAATGAGGATACAACAAACTGCAGCTTCATTTTCTAAAAGTATGGTATGCTGCTTTTATGTTTAAGGCTTTCGATGGGCTAACCCCACCTCCTTTAAATTATGTATTAAACAGGGCTAACACAGGCGTTGGCCCCAGGGCCACCAATAGAGACCTGTGAGGGGCCACATAGAGAGAAACTGTGCTGTCAGCAGCACCCTACTGATCCAACTTTAAGATCCATCTCAAACAGTGGCTCAAGGCAGACCAGACCCGTGAACACGTCTGGCTCATTGTGTAAAATATTGTGTCCTTTTTTACTTGTTTAAATGTGTATTTGTTTAAATTTGTACTCACTGTAATGTTTTTGTGACCTGCTTATGGGCTGTCTAACTCTGGCTTGTTTACTTCTCTTGCTAAAAGCCGAAACATCAGGGCTGATTTTGTGATCTTCATCTGTCCTTCATCCACACAGGACCCCCCCTTCTGAACATTCTCCCCCATCCCCCGATTGATCCACAGAAGCCACTTAGACACCACTTAGCATGTAGAAAGAACAACAGAAATAATGAATTTAAAGACTTTCCATCTACTTTTGCCTTATATATTTAAATCCAAACACCCTTCTTGCAGCTACCTTGAAGGATTGCGGGAACACTAATTTCTTCTAATGAAAGAGATAAACAGCTACACACTAGATGTTTTCCTCAAAAAAAATGGCTGCCTTACCAGAACCACTGGAACCTCTTTAAACCAGTAAAACACTGGTGTAGTGTACAGTGTACAAATCGAGATAAATCTAATTGAATTTGAGTGAAGCCCAATAAACCTACCACATCTCATCTGAATGTCAGCATCCAGACAAACCATAATCCCACTAGAACCCTGGTTTTCCTGGTTAGCCTTCTTTAATCCACCAGACCATCCTGACAACCATGAATCTCAGGGACAGCATTCGGCAGTAAAGTCCCAGTTTTGGCTGTTGATGATTTGTTGTTTAGGTATTCTTGCGGTAAAGTAAGAGTGTCTGTGTTTGGAGTCAGTAGCTTAGCATAAACAGCAACACATTCCGTCCAGTTCCAGGATTCTGCTTGACGATGTATCCATGGGAGAAAGAAAACGGAATTTCCTCATAGTGACCTTTGAACCCTCACCCTAACCCCGACCCTCCAACCCCTCCCTCTCCTCGAACCCCAGGCTAAAGTAGACGACCAGGTGGTTGATTACCGAGACTTAGCCGCCCTCCCGAGAGTCAAGGCCATCTTTGACATCGATAGCCCGGACTTGCTCTCCTACGGCACCTTCAATGAGACCAAGGGCCACCAGTCCTCCAAGCAGGACCGGCCCCTCCCAGCTCAGGTACCCCCCTCAGCCATCTCCATGGCAACTTCCCTTACTTAACTTTGGTCATTCAGCAGACACCTTTAAACCGTGAGGTTGCAGATCAACTACGGCAGGGCTCTCAAACTCAACTTACCTGGGGGCCACTGGAGGTAGAGTGTTGGTCAGGCTGGGCCACATCAAGTATTCCACAAGAAAAGTAGCACAACTGACCCAATCTAAGTTAATGATCAGGCTATAATCATATATCACGTTGGCTATGTAATCGCTGAACACAGGGGACATTTCATAGTGGTGGGTGGAAAATCGGGACATTTAAGCGTCCTTTGGCTAACAACCTTTTGTCCGGACTCAGGACACGCAACTCAAAAATGGGACTTTCCTGGCAAAACCGGGACATCTGGTCACCCTATCACAAGTGATAAAAAAGCTTGGCAAGCGACTCAGCAAAAATGTGCGTTTGACAACGCGCGGGCCGCACTAACACTAAACTTTGATTTCAAGTAGGGGGCCACAAAATATCATCCCGCGGGCCTCAATTGGCCCCCGGGCCGCGAGTTTGAGACCCCTGAACCACGATGTCCTGTCCTGGCCTTTATTGTGTAAGGTGGCCTGGCCTGTATTGTGTAAGGTGTCCTGTATTGGCATGTGTGGTGTAAGGTGACCTGGCCTGTATTGTGTTAGATGCCAGTAGGTCCTTCCATAATAATGGAGTGATGAGGTTCCTTGATAAAGGGATGAATTATATTTTTAATTGAGAAATTAGAATTTGTCTTCTAAATACAAGAGAAATGTTGGCGAAAGGACATTTGGCTATGTGAGGCACATCTGATAGAGGGTTAAGCTTCTCGGGAACATATTCATTCAACATCTCCTCTTTCCTTGTGTTTAGTATCAGCCAGCAGGAGTTCCCTCTCCTCCTCTGAATGAGGTAAGGTTTAAAGTATTTCATGTTCTAGGAATAGATAGAGCAGACACATAAAGCTACATTAGGTCGTTAAGGTAACCCTAACCGATCTGTAAAGGTCTACAGTAAGTGACTTGAGGTCTAGATCAGTAAAGGTCTAAAGTATATCGCTAGAGTTCTAGATGGGTTCAGGTCTACTGTCACGACACAGAACGGGAATCAATAGCAGATCAAAAGGGGTTTATTTCCATACAGTCCAGCGGGCAAATCAGATTCCGGGTACAGGCAGGGTTCGTAAACAGGCAGGCAGGCAGACAGATACTGGCGGACAGGTACAGGCAAGAGATCCAAAACCGATAGGCAGAAGGCTTAGTCCAAAACAGGCAGGGTTCAAAACCGGGAAGAACAGTAAACAATAGTTTCTCTTTAAAGAGCTTCACGCTAGTCGCACTCACGTGGCAGTCGGGTAGCAAACAGTACCTAACGTGACGATCTGACAAAGTGAGCAGAAAGGGCAGCGTTTAAATACTCCACCAATCAAAGCAAAATGAGGGACAGGTGGACAGAGAAAATGGAGGGCACAAACAAAAGGCAGGAAGTCGCCCAAATAAGGACATGGGCGTCACCCCGGACACATGACCAACACATGGCTCCAAACATAAACGAAGTCCAGAACTATCACACTCCAACAGGTAGGGGGAGACAAAAACAACACTCCATGCGAGGATCCTGACAGTACCCCCTCCTCTACCAACGCCTCCTGGCGTTGACCGAGGTAGGAGCGGGATGCTGACGGTGAAAGTCCTTGATGAGCGAGGGGTCAACAATGTTCCGGGCAGGGACCCAGCTCCTCTCCTCGGGGCCGTAGCCCTCCCAGTCCACCAGGTACTGGTGGCCCCGACCCCGACGGCGGACGTCGAGCAGGCGGCGAACTGTGTAAACCTCAGACCCATCAACGAGTCTGGGGGGTGGTGGGGGTTTGGGGCCGGAGTTGGAACCCGGACGGCAACCCCGGAAGGGCTTGACACGGGACACATGGAAGGTGGGGTGGATGCGGCGGAGGGCAGGAGGGAGGTTCAAGCGAACCGCAGAGGGGTTGACCACCTGGGAGATGGTGTAGGGGCCGATGAAGCGTGGATTCAATTTTGGGGAAGTCACCTTCAGAGGAAGGTCACACGTGGAAAGCCACAGCCGCTGACCCTGGGTGTAGTGGGGAGCTTTGATGCGGCGACGGTCAGCCTGACTCTTCATTCTGGTCTGTGAGCGAAGAATGGCGGCCCGGGTCCGCCTCCACGTTCTGCGACAGCGTCGGATGAATGTCAGTGCTGAGGGAACCCCAACCTCCTCCTCCTGGGTCGGGAACAATGGGGGCTGGTAGCCGAGGCAGCACTGGAACGGAGACAGACCAGTAGACGCAGATGGCAAGGAGTTCATGGAGTACTCCACCCATGGCAGCTGAAGACTCCAGGCTGTAGGGTCCTGTGACGTCAGGCACCGCAACGCTGTCTCCATCTGCTGGTTGGCTCGCTCCGACTGGCCATTTGACTGGGGATGAAAGCCTGAGGACAGACTGACCTTCGCACCGAGAAGGTTGCAAAAAGCACGCCAAAAATTAGAGGTGAACTGGGGACCTCTGTCTGAGACCACATCCACTGGGAGCCCGTGTAGCCTGAAGACATGCTGCACGAGTAAGTCCGCTGTCTCCTTGGCAGAGGGTAACTTGGGTAAGGGGACCAAGTGCACAGACTTGGAAAAGCGATCAACGACAGTGAGGATTGTAGTGTTACCGTGAGAAGGTGGCAAACCAGTGACAAAGTCCAGGGCAATGTGGGACCAGGGTCTCCTGGGTACTGGTAGGGGTTGTAGAAAGCCAGCAGGTGGAAGGTTTCTTGGTTTATTCTGGGCACATACAGAACAGGCTTCCACAAACTCACGCACACTCCGCTCCATAGCAGGCCACCAGAAGCGTTGCTTAATTAACGCAGTGGTACGTCTGACACCCGGATGACAGGCCAGCTTGGATGAGTGACCCCATTGCAGGACCTGGGAGCGGGCGGATTGTGGTACGAAAAGACAGTTAGGAGGGCAAGTGCTGGGGCCGGACTCACCAGACAGGGCTGTGCGGACAATGGTCTCAATATCCCATCTAGCAGCTCCTATGAGGCACTGTGGAGACAGGACGGTGCTAGGTGCAGGAGCAGGATCCGAATCTGGGAACTGACGAGACAGGGCATCCGGTTTACCATTCTTGGATCCTGGTCGGAAGGACAGACAAAAGTCAAAACGGGTGAAAAACAGAGACCAACGAGATTGCCTGGGATTTAAGCGTTTAGCCGAACGTAGATACTCCAGATTCTTATGATCCGTCCAAACTAAAAATGGCTCCTTAGCTCCCTCCAGCCAATGACGCCACTCCTCTAGGGCCAATTTTACTGCCAACAGCTCTCTGTCGCCAATGTCATAATTGCGCTCAGTGGGAGTGAGTTTGTGGGAGTAGAATGCACAGGGGTGGACCTTCTGATCTGCCCCAGACTTCTGAGAAAGAATAGCCCCCACCCCAACATCTGAGGCATCCACCTCAACGATAAACTGACGGTCAGGGTCGGGTTGGCTCAAGATCGGGGCCGATGTGAAACGACTCTTCAGGTCGTTGAACGCCGCCTCGGCAGCTGGTGACCAAGAGAACTTCATCCTGGAGGAGGTTAGAGCGGTTAGGGGAGCAGCCAGAGAACCGTAGTTGCGGATGAACCGCCGGTAGAAGTTAGCAAATCCCAGGAATCTTTGTAGTTCCCGCCTAGATGTTGGACGCTCCCAGTCGGTGACTGCTTTTACCTTCGGGCCATCCATCTGGACCCCTCCAGCTGTGATGACATACCCCAGGAAGGAAACAGTCTCTTTGTGAAATTCACATTTCTCCGCCTTAACGAACAGTTGGTTCTCCAAAAGGCGCTGCAGGACACTACGGACATGTTGGGAGTGCTGGGAAACCGACGGAGAAAAAATCAAAATGTCATCTATGTAAACAAAAACAAACTTGTTAAGCATATCCCTCAGGACATCATTAATCATACCCTGGAACACAGCTGGGCAGTTGGTGAGACCAAAAGGCATGACTAAATACTCATAGTGACCTGAAGGAGTATTAAATGCAGTCTTCCATTCATCCCCCTCCCTTACTCGGACCAGATGGTAAGCACTGCGGAGATCCAACTTGGTGAAAATCTTGGCCCCCCGCAACAACTCAAAAGCTGAGGACATCAAAGGAGGAGGGTAGCGGTTCTTCACAGTGATGTTGTTTAGGCCCCTATAGTCTATACAAGGACGCAGGGTGCCGTCCTTCTTCCCTACGAAGAAAAACCCGGCACCAGCAGGCGAGGAAGAGGGGCGGATAATACCGGCAGCTAGTGATTCACAGATGTATTTGTTCATAGCTGCGGTTTCGGGGGAAGACAAGGAATAGAGACGGCCCCTAGGAGGTGACATACTAGGTAGAAGCTCGATGGCCAGGCATAGGGTCGGTGCGGTGGCAGGGAGGTTGCACGGGCTTTACTGAACACAGCCTTGAGATCCAGGTACTCAGGTGGTACTTCAGACAGATCCACGGAATCATCTGTGGCTGGTGAGACTGCAGGCGGGGGGGTAAGGGCACTCTTAAGGCAGTTATTCAGACAGAATGTGCCCCAGCCAAGGATGGTGTTATTAGCCCAATCAATGTGTGGATTTTGCTTTACCAGCCAGGGCCGGCCGAGGACGATGGGAGCAGTTGGTGAGTCTAACATATGGAACACTAGGTCCTCTTGATGATTGCCAGAAATGAGTAGGCTCACCGGGGGCGTGACATGGGTTATCTGGGAGAACCTTGCTCCGGTTAGTGCTCTTGCCTCCAGAGGGGACTTCAGCTGGGCTGGGACGAGGTGTAGCTCAGAGACCAGGGAGGTGTCCATGAAATTGCCATCCGCTCCCGAGTCAATAAGTGCAGACACGAGGTGGGAATGAGCTCCTGTAATGAGCGTGGCAGGGACAAGGGTACGGGTGGTAGCAGAGGGATGAAGAGGAGTGACGCTCACCAGTAATCCCCCTTCTACGGGTGAGCGTTGCCTTTTGCCGGGCATTGGGCGGAGTAATGACCCGGTTTACCACAATACATGCACGAATTGGTGTCCCTTCTTCTCTGTCTCTCGGCTGGGGACAGATGGGTACGGTCCACTTGCATGGGCTCTGGTAGGCTGGGGTAAGCTGGCGCAGGCAGGAACGGAAGAGGGGCCTCCGAGGCGGGTGACCTCGGAGGAGGGCGGAACTCTCGCTCCCCGGCGCGCTGCTTCAGGCGTTTGTCCACTCGGATGGCAAGCTCAACGAGGTCATCAAAGGTGGAAGGCAGCTCACGGGTGGCGACCTCATCCTTGATGGCCTCAGAGAGTCCATAGAGGAAGGCATCATACTGGGCATCTGAATTCCATCCACTGGTGGCGGCGAGGGTGCGGAAGTCTATTGCATAGTCAGAAGCAGACCTCTTGCCTTGACGGATCTGCAACATCACTCGGGCGGCCTCTCTCCCGTGCACCGAGCGATCAAAGACCTTCTTCATCTCATCTATGAATGACTGATAGCTGAGACAGGCTGGGGAGTTGGAGTCCCAAACCGCAGTTCCCCACTCTCTTGCACGGCCCGCCAAGAGGGTAATGACATAAGCAACCCGGGACTGATCCGACGGAAAGGTGGCGGGCTGCAGCTGGAACACCAGCGAACATTGTGAAAGGAACGATCTGCAGGTTCCAGGTTCCCCGGCATAAAGTGCAGGAGCTGGCAGACGGGGCTCTCGGAACAGGTTACCAGGTGGAACGGGGGGGTCGGGCGGTGTCGCCAGTTGAGGCTGGGGTGGCCGCACCAGGGCCAGTTGGACCTGCTGCAGCTGGGCCGCCAAGTCTGTGATGCTGGTTGCGATGGCCCCCAGAGAATCTTCAACTGTCTGAAGCTGGGCTTGATGTTGACCGAGAAGCGCTCCTTGCCACTCCAGCACAGCTTTCACCCGATCCAGATCTGCTGATTCCATCTTGGTCAGATCGTACTGTCACGACACAGAACGGGAATCAATAGCAGATCAAAAGGGGTTTATTTCCATACAGTCCAGCGGGCAAATCAGATTCCGGGTACAGGCAGGGTTCGTAAACAGGCAGGCAGGCAGACAGATACTGGCGGACAGGTACAGGCAAGAGATCCAAAACCGATAGGCAGAAGGCTTAGTCCAAAACAGGCAGGGTTCAAAACCGGGAAGAACAGTAAACAATAGTTTCTCTTTAAAGAGCTTCACGCTAGTCGCACTCACGTGGCAGTCGGGTAGCAAACAGTACCTAACGTGACGATCTGACAAAGTGAGCAGAAAGGGCAGCGTTTAAATACTCCACCAATCAAAGCAAAATGAGGGACAGGTGGACAGAGAAAATGGAGGGCACAAACAAAAGGCAGGAAGTCGCCCAAATAAGGACATGGGCGTCACCCCGGACACATGACCAACACATGGCTCCAAACATAAACGAAGTCCAGAACTATCACACTCCAACAGGTAGGGGGAGACAAAAACAACAGTCCATGCGAGGATCCTGACATCTACAGTATGTGACTAGAGCTCTAGATGGGTTCAGGTCTACAGTATGTAACTAGAGCTCTAGATGGGTTCAGGTCTACAGTATGTAACTAGAGCTCTAGATGGGTTTAGGTCTACAGTATGTGACTAGAGCTCTAGATGGGTTCAGGTCTACAGTATGTGACTAGAGCTCTAGATGGGTTCAGGTCTACAGTATGGGACTAGAGCTCTAGATGGGTTCAGGTCTACAGTATGTAACTAGAGCTCTAGATGGGTTCAGGTCTACAGTGTGTGACTAGAGCTCTAGATGGGTTCAGGTTTACAGTATGTGACTAGAGCTCTAGATGGGTTCAGGTCTACAGTATGTGACTAGAGCTCTAGATGGGTTCAGGTCTACAGTATGTGACTAGAGGTCAAGATGGGTTCAGGTCTACTGTATAGGTGTGTTATGTAGGTCTACAGTGTGTGCTGATGGGGGTGTGTTGTGAAGGTTTACAGTGTGTGCTGATGGGGGTGTTATGAAGGTCTACAGTGTGTGCTGATGGGGGGTGTTATGAAGGTCTACAGTGTGTGCTGATGGGGGTGTTATGAAGGTCTACAGTGTGTGCTGATGGGGGGTGTTATGAAGGTCTACAGTGTGTGCTGATGGGGGGTGTTATGAAGGTCTACAGTGTGTGCTGATGGGGGTGTTATGAAGGTCTACAGTGTGTGCTGATGGGGGTGTGTTGTGAAGGTCTCTCCTGAGAGAGGGCGGAGGAGCATGGGGCCGGGGTCCATCCACCGCCACAGCTACACCCCCAGTGTGTCCCCACAGCACTTTCACCGACCAGGTGAGATCACTCATCATCACCGTGCACATGATTCAGCTTTAAAAGAAGATTAACAAGTTGCCATGAGAAAAATCGTAACATGTAATTGGCACTAGAAAATCAAAACACTAGATTAGTAAACCAGTACTTTCTTTTATCAGTAGTTTTGCAAATTATATTGAAACTTTGGAGACAAACAAACCAGGCTTGACAAAATATAGGCGTGTGTGTGTGTGTGTGTGTGTGTGTGTGTGTGTGTGTGTGTGTGCGCGGGTGTGTATGTGGGTGTGTGCGTGGGTGTGTGTGTGTTTGTGTGTGATCTTTAATCTTGGTGAAGGATTTAGGAGTTATTCCTGATGAGGTGACTCCTCCCCTCCCCTTACTTTGATCTTCTCTCCATCTCTTTTTCTACTTTTCCTCCTCCTCCTCCTCTCCTCCTCCTCCTCTTCCTCTTCCTCTTCCTGGGAGAGATTGACAGGCGTAACTTCCTTTCTGTCAGGCTCCCGGTTCTCCTCCCCCTTTTCTGACCACTTTCTCCCTATAAGTGCAGGTAAGCCCATCCCTTTCCTCCCTCTTGGTTCATCTCCTCATGTCCCTCTCCTGACCTCTGAGGACGTCCACCTGAAGTGCCAGAGCTTCTTATCTGCGGCGAGCTAACCTAGCTTGGCTAGCTCCCATTCATACCTCCTCTCTCTCTTTCTCCACCTTCTTACTTCCTTTCACTTTTCAATGCACCTTTCATGTTAAAGGGTCCAATATTTGACCACCAAGTGAGAGCTTGATAAGCTATTACAAGCAACCCCCTTCTTAATGTAGAACATAGAAATCCTTGTTAAATTAAATTGAAATACATTGAATACATTTTAAATATCTTGTAATGGCTTACCAACATCACACCTGCTGCTGAAAATAGTTGCCCCTTGAATGTCTCCATCAAGAGATACCATTGCTGTATTCATAACTGTATATCCTTAATAATACTTACGTTTAAACCTTCACTATCACACTATTATACTGTAGGTATT
>NC_044065.1:20518857-20593857 GCF_902167405.1 Gadus morhua
CAGTATAGATTACAGTTAACTATAATATACTACTGTAGTTTATTTACTATAGTAAACTATAGAATGTTCTGTAGTATACTATAGTTTACTGTAGTTAAACTAGGCCTACTATAGTAAAGTTCAAAAACACTACAATATTTACTATAGTATATATAGGGTGTACTGTAGTTTATTTACTATAGTAAACTATAGAATTTTCTGTAGTATACTATAGTTTACTGTAGTAAAACTACTATAGTAAGGTTAAAAAACACTACAATAGTTTACTATAGTATATATAGGGTATACTATAGTTTATTTACTATAGTAAACTATAAAACATTTTCATGTGGGTAGTCACAGTGACCCGGTGTCAGCAGCAGACACACAGAAGTGGTAGTTTCGACCAAATGGGATAGACGGTCTGGCTTATAAATTATTTAAGACCTCCTTTCGACACTTCCATCTTTTCACTGAGCAGTGACGCTACATTATATACAAGGCTAATACACACCATGCTGTGGGGTCGTTGTTCTGTGCTGATTCTGACCAGCAGATGGCGCCTTGGCTCCGTGTCAAGAGAAGCCGCGGGACTGCACGAGCCTGCAGGGCTCAGAGGTCAAAGGTCAGGACAGCCCTCAGAAAATGAACTGATGTATTGGAAACAAACAGGGCTGTTCCAGAAATAACTCCCACTATCATTGACTCTTATTGTTAGAGTCTCAGGGTGGTTCAAAAGCATGTAGTGTTGCCGTGTAAAAAAAATAATCTACATGCATAATTGTATTTTTAACATCCCCAAGAGTAATGTATATTCAGTAATAAGTAGGCCTATGATATTCATAACCGAGCACCGTTATTCTTAGGCATATCAAGGTTTAAAACCTACGTTTTATTTGAAATTAAAAAAAATGCCATGGCCATCTTATGAAACATATACAGTATTCAATATATAGCAGGCTTGTCTACATTGAACCACCCACTGATGAGAGAGGATGAGAGAGGATGGATCTTGGTCTTTATCATGGTTCTGATCCAGTTAAGGCCTCGCCCAAGGATGGCAGTGGTAGTGCAGTATGCCTGTTGTCGTAGTAGTAGGCCTAGTCTACTATGCCTGTTGTAGCAGCAGGCATACTGTAGTAGTCGGAATTGTCTACTATGCCTGTTGTATAGTAGGTCTAGCCTACTCTGCCTGGACATAACGCAGTGAGTAGGTTAAGCCTGTTTCATATATTTACAGGGTGATAGGAAATAGGGAATGATTTAATGCGCTGTTGGCAATAGATAGCAAAACAGAATTTTCAATCATAATCTGACTTATTACCAATGTAAACTCAAGATTTTGTTTGTCTCTTGTAAAATAAGATAAACAGCCATTTTACTAATATAATGACGTTGGTGAAGAAAAAAATAACACCTTGCCGGAAGTTGTTGTTGTCATGGCGTTGACATAAAGGCCTACCCACCGCCCACCCACCCGAGACGCACCGGGGGGTCGCAGGCATGGACCTATTAAAGAAGGCCGTCTGCAGGACGCGTCACAACATGCTCTTCCCAGGAGGAGGAGGACCCTCCTCTCTTGTTGGTCGAATTCGCTGCCGATCATCCTGCTTCTCCTGTAGCCCCGCCTCGTCATTCCGCTGCCTATCTGTCCGAGGCTGGGATCTCTACGAAAATACCCCTAACCCCCCCCTCTGAGAACAGAACAGCCATACTACTGCGAAACGGGACGGAACTGAGAGGCCATGAAGCCCGCGACATGATCCAGCGCGCAGCGGGGATTGGGACGTCGGAGCGTGGCGCTGCGAGTCGTGAACTCCCGTCAGGAAGGAGAGGACTTCACGACACCAGTGCGTAGTGGTGCCGAGAGACGGGCGGTAACGTGGAGCCCTGATCCGACCGATGGAGCTGACGGGACCGCTGCGGGACCACATCAAGAGGCCGACACAGGGTCCCCTGTGAGGTCCACATCTCCCCGGAGGAGGAATCCCCCGACGCCCAAGCGGTGAAGGGCTGCACGACTTGTCGCGTCCGCCTCGGAAGACGTCCTCCGCTTTACAGACGTTGTGTTTTCTCGGTTCCCAAAGTTGGGCTCTCTCTCAGTGAGCAGGCAGGTCCCGCCGTTGGACAGGGACTAAGGGTCGGTAGGACCACCTGGACCGTGGAGGTCCTCTCCATGGAGGCCTGGATGTCGCCACACTTCAACCCTCCAAAGATTACTCCGATTCACAAAGTTGCGTAATTATTGCATCGCAGCATTCCGCGGTTTTTTAGGTACTCTTAGACTTTGTTTTGTTGTTGTGTTGTGGCCCAAAGTGTCTACTCCACGTCCATCATGTCATCTAAAGACGGCACATGTCGGAAGTTTCAAGCCAACATCTTCAACAAAAGCAAATGCCAGAACTGCTTTAAACCCCGAGAATCGCATTTGTTGAACGACGAGGATCTGAACCAGGTAAATCATTGACCTATGAGCAATTTTGAAATAACGATACTGTGCCAAATGCCACTCATAATCACAACTCATGATCATTATTCGCTTATGAGGTCAGATGTTGACTCGGAGGGCGGGGTAATTAATTGGACGGGGATCATTAATTGGACGGAGTCCTAATTGTGTTTACATACCTCTGGTCTGTGGTTCATATAAATAACTATCCTGTCATCCGGGAAATATGTCTTTACGTTCATTTCATGGATGATCATGATTATGATGATACTACTACTACTAATAATAATACCCTCATAATGACCTTTTGGACCCAAACTGTCAGCAGTTCAGGACTACAATTAGATTCAGTTTTGATTCAGTCCCTCTGTTATTAACTGTAAAGCAGAAGTGCGTTGGATTTATTGGACCTGACTCAATGCATGACTAATTATTATCATTACTATTATTATTATTATTATGACATAATGGGTTACTGACAACAGATCTGTTTATAGGCTTCTGGTATTTATGATACAGAAAGAACCACCTCGTGTTTCATAGTTACTAACTTCATATCTAGTTACAGGAAAGGTTGACTAGAATGAGTAGGATGAATAAAAGCATGCCCACTACTCTGGGTGATTCTACCTACGGCGGAAACTTTGGAGCCTCCATAAAGCTAGTGGTGTCCCTGGGACAGCACCCCCCCCGCAGACATTCTTCCTGCGGTGGGACAGTAACGGGGCGGCCAACAACACGCAGGCCTGAATGACAGCCTTTAGCCAGCCGAGGGTAAAAGCTGACCTAGTTCCAGCGCTTCAGGAACGCCACTCAGGAGGGCTTCTCTCAGGCCTCCCGGGGGAGACAGAGCGAGAGAGAGAGGGGAAGGGAGAGAGAGTTGTATTTCCTCTGCTAATCTCTCAAACCTCCCTTCTCCCTCGCCTCCCTCATATAGTTTCCACTTCCATGAATATAGTGGAAAATAACTATCTAAATGCAATGTTTGTACAGTTGTGGGCCTATATTATGCTGGCTGTCCCTTCTTCTTAATGGGAACAAATGAACTTCTAAATCTACAAGAAATGTAGTCATATGTTATGGCTCCCTGATTCATGTAGTTTATTATGTAGTTTCTCAACATTTCAAGAGTAGCCAATGGACACAAGGGAGCCTACACCATTGGCGATGTATGTGAGTTCCACATGCATAAATCCTGATATCTCATAGAGGTATACATCATATTATGGTATGGGATGATTTTTGAACACATAGCACATTTAGGTTGTATACTGTCATACCATGATGGTCATAAATAGTGATATGGGGTTATAGGCTGTCATCACAACATAGAGTTGTATGCTCTCGTATCATGATATGTATCCTGTAATGTAGGGTGCATATTAATTAATTGCATATTAATTGAAATGGAGATTATGACCGCTACAATTAGCTAATTTTGAATACCCAGAAGCTAGAATGGAAATATCAAGAAAACGCAACGTACATTACATCATTATTATTCTGCGTCACAGAATATTAACTGAATCTACTATTTGTTAAACCCATCGAATAACAACACTTAGAAATTCAGGCAAAATAATGACGATCCTATTATCGTGCAGCCCTACTGTCATAATTATATTCATATTATTCGTTAGTCATATTGCTAAATAGTGTTGTGTAGCGTCATATCATGATTTTGGGTTCTTATTGTCACGCAGTATAAGTTAACTTGATAGCTATGACAGCGTCTTTGTGGCTTTTTGACCTTGAGAGTGTTGTGTTGTTAGTTTCACTGAGTTTGTTTGATTAGCCGTGAATCTGTGATGTGGGGCTGGGGGAGGGGGAGGGGGGGCACCACAAGGTCAGCTAGCCTCTCCCAGCACTGCTCTAACTAACGGCTCAATCGCAGGCTTAAAGGAATTAGCGACACGGTTTGGTTCGTTAAGGTGTTTAGCGTGTTGACGCTTGGATTTGTGGAGCTCGAACAGACTAGGTTCCTCTAGTGCTGCCTTGACCAATGGGCCGCAGCGCTACAACCACAGCCCGCTGGTGGAGGTTTGGATTAGTGAGAGCTTTGGAAACGGGCCCTTGATGAGTTCTGAACCCTGGCTGGCATCTTGTTCTTCATCAACCCTCTGCCCGTCCACCTGCCGACCAAATATGAGGCAGACACACAGAGAGACACACACACACACACACACACACACACACACACACACACACACACACACACACACACACACACACACACACACACACACACACACACACAGCCACACACAGCCACACACAGCCTTCTGTCCGTCAGCCTGAAGCTTTCTGACTGTCGGTGCAGCATGCCTTCTTCCTGTGTTGTCTCCCTTCTAGCTGAGCCTCGGTGTTGTGAAGGATACATTTTATTTGTACTAATAGAACAGCATACATCTCGTTTCTTCTCCATTCAATAGGTCGGTATAACTTTCTAAGGCTTCCATCTCAAAAGCCTTCATGGTTCATTATCATCTGTTAGAGCCGTCTGAAACGGTTTCATTTGATTTGATCTCAGGTTACACACCAAACATGAATGTGTTGAGCGCTTGTTTTCATACAAAAGCATATCGTTGGCCTTGGTCAAGCAGCATCACCTCATCACATCGCTGGTGTTCTTCTGGACAGGATAGTCTAGTGGTTCGGGTGTTTGACTCCTAGCCAAAAGGTTGTTTGTTTGAACCCTGCTGTCCACCTGGCACTGGATGCCCTCACCCCTACCTGCTCCTTAACGTAGAACATCTAACGTGTACTGGTCCTATATAAATTGCCCATAGTTAGTTAACTGTACAGGATATAAAACTAAAATAAATGGACCATTTTGAAATAATAAATCTGTGCTGGAGTTGTCCAGCATGTAAACAGCCTCTAAAGGAGGCTTACCCTAACCCTATCACCTACTGCCCCCCCCCCCAGGCAAAGCCCACCTATGGGGGATGGCTGCTCCTTGCTCCGGAGGGAACCAACTTCGACAACCCTCTCCACCGGTCCCGGGTGAGTATGCTGCTGAGTTCTCACGTCCTCCCAGGACACGCACACTACTGGCTACAGTAGTCCGCCGGCTACTGAAACTGTTGCTGCTCTCGAACGGTTTCCTGTGGGGGTAACAATGTTTAGGGGCTGGTGTTTAATCTCAGGGTTTGATGATTAGTCTTGGGGTCGGTCAATCCCAACGTTTCTCTCCCTCCTGTACGGTTAGGGTAATGGGGGTTACTCGTGTCAATCACACTGGTTAATTATTGCCAGTTCAAACGGCGGCGTTGGCCACACAGTACGCCAGGCCTCACTCTGAGCTCTCTGAAGGGGCCTGCAAACTTATCCCAATAAATACCACCATACCCCAGCCTCAGGACCAGAGGGCCTGACCCCTGGGGGGTGGTTGCTGTTTTTTTGTAAGAATTCATGTTGGCTAACTCCGGCCAACATTCTGAAGATGGGTGTTGTTGGGTGGAATATAATTAGTGTTCAGTGGCGCTTTAATGCATGCTTCTGTTGACGCTCCTAGCATCTACACAGTGGGCTACGAAGCAACACAAGGAAGACTACTGGGTAACTTGTGTTCTTGCCCGAGGGTTGGTTGATACAACAGGGGGATTAGCAATTGACGTCTATTGATGTTATTCTGCATGGCAAAAACCAACCCATCAATTAAAAAATTCAAACGACCGGCTGACGCATGTGTGGCCCGTTTATACGACGCGAGTGGTGAGCATAGCCGCTGATTTAAGGTTAGCGCTGATCATTAGCGTAGCCGCTAGGATTTAGCTCTGCTTGTTAGCCTCGAGCACGTCGAACACGGCCTACCAGCAGACCGGGTGACGGGCGGTGCTGTAACTGCGGTGGGATGAGAGGGGGCATTTCCTGTACTCAGTCCAAGGAAAACAGCTCGTTCTCAGGCGCTGTGCAGCCCAGTGTTGGAGGGGGGTCTCTGGGGGCCTCCCTCTTAGCTCCCCTGGTGGGGCAGGGAGGAGGGAAGTAGTTAGTCTGGGGTTGAGGGGGTGTGGGAAGGTTCCTGTTCCCAATGGACCGCTGATGGCTTCCATATGACCCTGGGATGTGGGGAGGGAGGAAGGGGGGGAGAGGGGGAGGGGGGGGAGTGATTGCGACTGCTGGAGCATTCAACTCTGAGTAGGGATAACATGGTGTGTGTGTGTGTGTGTGCGTTGTGATAATGTCTGATAACTCTTCATGTGAGAGTATAACAGCTTTCCTAAAGTCTCTCTCTGTTGTGACGCAGAAATGGCAGCGGCGCTTCTTCGTCTTGTACGAGCACGGCCTTCTCCGATACGCCCTGGACGAGATGGTGAGTAACCCAACAGTTTTCACACCAGTTTACACCCAGTTCAACCTCGTTCACACCAGTGCCAACCAGTGTAAACCATTTCCCACGAGTTCGCCCGGTGTGCGCCAGCTGTGGCGGTGCTGGTGTGTGCCGAGCGTTGATGTGGTTCCTGGTGAACGCCCTCTGGGTCTGAAGGTGTGGAGCCGGCTGCAAGCGCCTCTGTTCCTCCTGAGCGCTGTGTACAGTCTGGCATTCCTCAGGTCGACACACGCTCATGTAATCACCCCTCCTCCATGACATCAGGTGTGTGTGCGTGCTCGTGTTTGAGCACTGTCAACAAACCACAGTGTCCCGTGGTCACAGACCGCTAGGCCGGCCGGCTAGCTGTGTTGGAGGCCGCGCCGCGGTCGCCGTTGAGGGTTGTTTGCACTTTGTGTGTGTGTTCATTAGCATGCTAGCCTGTTAGCACAAGCCGAAACGTCCGTCCCCGGAGTCTGGGGAACAGGACAGACGGGTGCTGTCCTCCCGGGGCTGGCTCCACGTGTGTGGGTTCCTCTGGGGTGGACTTTCTTCTTCTTTGTGTGTGTGTGTGTGTGTGTGTGTGTGTGTGTGTGTGTGTGTGTGTGTGTGTGTGTGTGTGTGTGTGTGTGTGTGTGTGTGTGTGTGTGTGTGTGTGTGTGTGTGGGCGCGTGGGCGCGTGGATCCGGAGCAGCGGTGTTATCTAACGGAGGAGCGGGCGGAGGTCGAAGTGGAAGGCTTGCTTTGTGTTCAGCGTGTGTAGGAGGGTGTTTCTATGTAGGCGTGTGTTTGAGGTATGAGCGTTCTATTACCGTGGCGGTGCTGCAGTATGTGGTGTTTTTGGAGGGGAAGTGAAAATGTACTATTGACGTCGGTAGTGGTCCACTGTGTAAAGGGTTAGGTATACTAGTATACTGGTTCTACTAGTACCAGCTTGGTTGTAGCAGTACTAGTAGTGTCAGCTGTGGTTGTGGCCGGAAGCATCTCTCAACACGCATGAGACGTTCCCTGGTGCTATCACTGGCTCAAGTCTCACCCTGATGAGGGCGGAGAGAGGGGGTGGAAGTATGGGGGGGGGGGGGGTAATTACAGAGAGTAGGACTAGATAAAGATACCACAATGAGGAAGGGGGTGGAGCTCTATCTCCCCTCTGCATCAGGTCTCTCATCTCTCCATCGCCTTTGTATACATCATCAAACGGGGGGTTTTAAGATTGAGATCTCAAGTGTTGCTAAAAACAGAAGTGATGCGGGCCAAAGATCGCTCTTGTGGTTCTCACTCACTCACTCATGTGTTTTACATATCTCAATAAAGACGGCTTAGAGCAAACAGCTGTAACCAGTTAGCCAATGACAGCAAATGCTCCTTCTCTTCTCTCTTTATTTGAATGCAGATTTGCAATCATTTGACTCGCTTTCACAGGCATCACCATGACAACACCACCTTAATGCTGTAGAGAACAGCTGATAGTCCTGCTGCTGGTGGTCTTTCACAGGCATCACCATGACAACACCACCTTAATGCTGTAGGGAACAGCTGATAGTGCTGGTGGTCTTTTGCAAGCCATGCACACACACGCACACGCACACGCACGCGCGCAGAAAGACAGTGGTTTCACCTTGCTGTGTGCTTTCTGAACAACACAATGTTAATGTGGTCAGATGACCATGCTTTACGCTGCATTGACACCGTCTGGGTGATCGAGGGGAGGTTTCTCAGCGTGTAGCGTCCACCACCCATGGGTCTGGCAGAGTCCAAAGACTGGGCCGTTTGGGCTGTGAGGCCGCCCCCATATCCAGGGTTTGGGGCAGCGCTGAGTATCCGTCCGCCTTGGTGGCGCTGTTATTGGTTCATTATTGGTCAGGGACTGGGCCTGCCTCCCCAGGGGCTGGTGGGTCATCAGGGTTTCAACGGGACCGAGGCCAGGTGGATCTGTAGAGAGAAACAACCTGACCCCCCCCACCAACTCTGGGTTATTACAGGAAGCTAATGTACGTCCCTGTTGAAAATATGGTGGCATGCTAGGTTGGGCCCTTGCTGTGTTTGGGCCTTGATGATGTAACATGATTGTTAATTTGATAAAAAAACAAAAGATATGATGGAATATTATAATTCATTTATTTGAAAACATCTTGATAGAATCAGAGTCTGGGATATCGGAACCGTCTGAACGTTCTTGAACGATTCTTCCACCTCGAAGGTGGTTGGATAATTATAACCATTCTATGTTCCTACTAATCCATCAGTTAACATATTGATCACCCATGGCATGCTCTGGAAGCATCACAGTCTAGAATCTAGATCTTTCTCCCTGAGTGCATCTAACCACAACCCCAGGTTTCCATGGCAACATGTTTTTCTTTTCCATCTTTTTCTTTTTTTCTTATTTTTTCTAATCATGGTGTGGGCAACATGTGACATGGAAATGTCCTCCCTCTTTTGTAAAGACCTGTCTCTGTCTCCCTGTTTCCCTCTCCTGGCTGTACGCCTCTGCTTCTCTCTTGCTATTCAACATGGGTAGAATGTTACAGAATGTTCCTGAAGCTGAGTGCTGAGCCAAGGTTGAACGCTGTTGTCTTGTTGGTTCTACAGCAGATCCACACAGCACTCTGTCTCTGTGTGTTTCTCGCTGTCCTCAAATCCAAACAGTACTCCATGTCCTATGTCCAATTGCATTTGAGGAGGAGTTGGTGGGAAACAGTTTGGTAAGAAGAGAGATACAGATGTCTTACTTTGAGAACATTAAGATACAATTAGATGGCAGAGTACATCGAGAGAGGTTGTTTTGGCAAAGGGTCCTCCATGTCCTCTCAAACTAAGCAGATTGTTGTCCTCAGAAGGCGCGTGTGTGTGTGTGTGTGCGTGTGCGTGGTGGGGGGGGCCGGCCCAGTCTGCTCATGGCCCTTCACACACACTCCCAGCGTGTAGTCTAACCCTGAACAGCAGACTCCCTAACACGCCGGTGATGATGTTCATGAGTAGGACTCCCCTAGCTGCTTCTTACTCATATGTATCTAAAATGAACGATGCAGGTCGCTTTGGCTAAAAGCATCTGCTTAAAGACCCAAAAATGAACAGTAGTTCATGCAGACCATAGGCCCTAATGGACCTTACCTGGTGTTTGTGCCAAGTCTCCGTCTTGTACCATCTCTACCCATCATCTGCTTTCACCACAGATATTCACTTTCTGTTTGAAATTTCTTCATTTTCAAATACATGAGACACAGACTCATGCACAACATTGCACCCACACATTCCTAACTATACCTAGGTCCATATCACACACAACTCTTCACACAGAGAAAGATATGCCCACACATCCCTAAACACTTGCGCACACATGCCACCTACTCACACACATTAACACCACATCGCTGGCTGGTGGAGCACCTACTTGTAAGAGACTCCTGTCGTGTGTGTGTGTGTGTGTGTGTGTGTGTGTGTGTGTGTGTGTGTGTGTGTGTGTGTGTGTGTGTGTGTGTGTGTGTGTGTGTGTGTGTGTGTGTGTGTGTGTGTGTGTGTGTGTGTGTGTGTGTGCACAGTGATGGAGCCCTAACGTCACTCGTCTTGTGATATCTTGCACAACTGTTACTACCACACATCACGGCGAGTGTGGACATAATTAACAACACACTAAAACACACAGTGAGTGCTAACATAATATGCACAGTGAGTGCTAGAGATACTAGCAGATGCACAGTAATGCCCACTAGCATAGTGAGTAGAACTAGTACAGTGAGCACTAGCACTAGTCATTGCTAGCTAAATAAGCACTTACGCAACAATCCCAGTGAATGCTATCCCAGTGAATGCTAGCAGAGTGAATACAAACACGGTGTGTGAAGCAGGGCCCTGGCTGTGAACGCGGCCCCCTCGCAGCCCCTCTGAAGCAGCAGATTGAGGCTATTTTTACCAGATAGCGAAGGGCCTTTTGTCCTGCCTCTGCGTGGGAATGCAGAGCAGAGTGTTCTGGCTTTACTGCCGAGCGGAGGGAGGAGGAGGGAGGAGGAGGAGGGGGGAGGGAGGAGGAGGGGGGAGGAGGAGGGGGGAGGGAGGGGGGAGGGAGGGGTGCTGTGGTGGTGGAGGCTGATCTCTACTCAGTGTGTGTGTGTGTGTGTGTGTGTGTGTGTGTGTGTGTGTGTGTGTGTGTGTGTGTGTGTGTGTGTGTGTGTGTGTGTGTGTGTGTGTGTGTGTGTGTGTGTGTGTGTGTGTGTGTGGCAGCCTCTTGTTTAAGACATGGTCAACTAGTGGGATCAGGTTTTAAGCCTAGATCTAAGAAATGTACAGTATTTGTTAAGGGGCTGCTGGTCGAAGTATGGTATCAGTCTGTGGATGTGGTATGGTTGGAGTTAGCTTAGGGTTAAGGGGCAGGGTAAGGGTTAGGGTCTTGCTGTGGCAGACTATTCTTAGTAGGTAATAGGGAGAAAGAGTGGGAGGTATAGATTGCTTGGGTTAGGATGAGGTTAGGGTAAGGAGGGTTGGGTAGAGAGTGGGGCTGTGGTAGGGTAAGGAGGGTTAGGGTAGAGAGTGGGGCTAGGGTACTGGGATAAGGAGGGTTAGGGTTAGGGTAGAGAGCGAGGCTGGGGCACTGGGGTAGGGTAAGGAGGGTTAGGGTAGAGAGTGGGGTCGGGTGAGGAGCGTTAGGGGAAGGCGAGCATGGCCAGTCATTCCCATGGTCCTTTAGGGCTTTGTGCGGTGATGAACACTGACCCCTTCTGTAATCCTGGGCTGTTTACATTCCACCAGATCAGTTGGTACTGGGGTGGGAGGGTTGGGGTTACCAGAGGACTCCCACACACTCGGTCTCCCCCCGGATCCAACCATACCCACCCCCTGACTGAACCCACACTCGGTCAACAAACACACCCCCGGCAGCAAGATGGTCTGTTGATAGAAACGTAGCGAAGACCAGGGTGTTCAGAGGGGATTTGGGGCTTTGATTCGTCTACGAAGCTGTCGCATGTCTTCTCTCTACGTCGTAGTCTCTATTTTTCTCCACGTTCTAAGTGGGTTCTCAGAGCAGGTTCTGGACTCTGGGAACTGCCTGAGTTCTTCATGGTGCTTCTGCCTGGTAAACCTGAAGGCAATGTTCTAATATTCCACACGTTCCAACATTCTTTATATTCCAATGTGCTAACCATCTCTATGTTCCAATGCTCCCGATATTCCCTATGTTCCAATGTGCTACATGGCATGTTCTGCTGGATTGTACAGCAAGACCACGCTATCTATTAACTTCAGACCTGTTGGTCGGCACTGGCTTATCTCCTAATCTCTCTCTCTCTTGCTCCCTCTCGTTCTCTCTCTCCCTCTTTCACAGCCTCCCTCTCACTCCGTCTCTTGTTCTCTCTCTCTCCCTCGTTCAGATGAAGTTCTTATCAGCTCCGAACCGGCTCTGTGTTGCTGCTTTCATCGCTAGAGTCAAAGCAAACATGCTCCACCACCCTTGACTGGCCTCAAGTAAACCATACTAACCTTTCCCCATTCACCCTGCCCACACTAAACTAAACCATACTAACCTCTCCCCATTCACCCTGCCCACACTAAACTAAACCATACTAACCTCTCCCCATTCACCCTGCCCACACTAAACTAAACTATACTAACCTCTCCCCATTCACCCTGCCCACACTAAACTAAACTATACTAACCTCTCCCCATTCACCCTCCCACAATAAACTAAACTATACTAACCTCTCCCCATTCACCCTGCCCAAACTAAACTAAACTATACTAACCTCCCCCCATTCAGCCTGCCTCCACTACACTAAACTAAACTAAACCATTCTAACCTCTCCACATACACCCTGGCCACACTAAACTAAACTAACCTCTCCCCATTCACCCTCTCACAATAAACTAAACTATACTAACCTCTCCCCAAACACCCTGCCCACACTAAACTAAACTAAACTAACCTCTCCCCATTCACCCTGCCCACACTAAACTAAATTATACTAACCTCTCCCCAAACACCCTGCCCACTGTTCGAACGTGTATTGTTCAGAATCATTTTTAATAAGTTCTCCATTTCTGCACAAGCCCCTCCGTCATCACATGACTCCAGCATGACTCCTTCTCTTTATCTCCCGGCTCTTTCCCTCAGCTGTTTTCTTTCCCCCTCTTGCCGTGTTTGGTTGTGTGAGCTGTTCCTGGAATGCAGGAGTCCTGAGATCATGCTGCTGCCTGGTATACGTGTAGAGAGGACTCCCCTCAGGAGTTCTCTATCCTGATTGGATAAAGTGCGAACCTGGATACCATAAAACAATTGTTTTTATTGACTGGAAGGGCCTGGGAGACCTTTGTTACCGACCAACTTGCGCTATCAAACTCTATCAAATCTGTGTGTTAAAGTTGGCCGTCCAGTTGCTGTCCAACACGGAGACTCTGGGGTACGGTGTAGCCACTGCCACACTGGGGTACAGCATAGTCACTGCCACTCTGGGGTACGGCTCCTTCACCGGGCGGTGAGACCGACTCCTTCACCAGGCGGTGAGACCGTCTCCTTCACTGGGCGCTGAGACCAGGTTGGCCAAATGCAAGGCTCAGACGCAAACCGGCCATTTCTGATTTTAGTTTAGAGGATATGGCAGCCTTGACTGTGATGGATCTCAGGCTCCAGGGCTTTAAACAGCCGGTAGGTTTGGAAGGCTTCTTTCTTCAGGATGCCTACAGGTACACCCGGGGTCATTGGGATTGGAACCCAGAAACCTTCAACAGAGTGTAAAATATCCTCTCTGTGTGTGTGTGTGTGTGTGTGTGTGTGTGTGTGTGTGTGTGTGTGTGTGTGTGTGTGGACCAACACGCTATGTAAGTTATTCGGCAGAGTGTTATCTTGCATGTTTAACGGTGAGGGAGGAAACCCAGGTGGACACAGAGAGAACCCCCCCCCCCCCCCCCCAAACACCGGGACGCCCGTGGAAAGGCCCGTTCTGAGAGCACTGCTAGCCAGCCAGCCAACATGAAACCCCCTGTGTTCTGCTGGGGTTGGCTGGGCTGCTGGTGGGCCTGGAGGATCAGGACCCGGGTGGTGGTCCTGCTGCACCAGAACGCCCCCTGGTTGTCCCAGTGCAGCGCCGGAATGTGTCCTTATAAACCCAGAGGAGAGGCACATCCCTGCTGTTCCTCAGCCAGTGGAATACATTAGAATATATTCAAGTTGAACTTCTTTCAGTCGCTTTTGAAGTCTTTTTTTACCTTCAGTCTTTCAGTTCCTTCGTTTAGTTTTCTTTGTACGATCTTCCAGCTTTGTGTGTGTGTGTGTGTGTGTGTGTGTGTGTGTGTGTGTGTGTGTGTGTGTGTGTGTGTGTGTGTGTGTGTGTGTGTGTGTGTGTGTGTGCAAACCAGACTCAACTCATTTCTTTTTTTCAGATAATTCACTTTGACTCACCACTCTCTCTTTCCAGCTTTCACTCTTTCTCTGTCTCTCTCTTTCTGTCTTGTCTATAAATCACCCCCCCAACTATAAAATCTTCTCTCACAGCTTTTCCAAACCCTCCGAGCCCCAGGGGGTGAGAGAGACACAGAGAGAGAGAGGAGGAGAGCGAGGCTTCTCAAACCAATAAAACCAGCCGGGAGGGAGGGAGGAGGGAGGGAGGGAGTCAGTCAGTAAGTAGGTGGGGAAGGAGGCAGTCAGACTGTGGCGTGGAGGTTATCGGGAGTCAGCCCTCCCCAGCAGTCTTTCTGTAATGGGGGCGTTACCGTGACAACCGTCCTACTCGGCTGCAGCACCTCAGTGAGGGTGGCTGGTCCCCCCCCCTAACCTTAGCCCAGCCCGCACCTGTCAAGGCAGTCCATCGGATGGCTACTAAATGGTAGGAGGTTCCAGGTGCTGAGCGAGTTGAAGACGTGCCTGTTCATGTGTTCATACTGCTAGGAAACAAATCTCCGACCTGCCCATTTGCCTTCTCCTTCTCTCCTAAACAAGCAAGGGAAATCCTCTTTGGAAGCAAGCTGACCCGGATACCAACGTCCGAGTCAGTGATGATGATGATGATCCTTCGTCATCATAATAATGACAACACTGTAAGCACTATTTATCCGCATGTTCCTTCAGAACAGTTTTAGATTGTCTCTCTGCCCACCGCGCAGGACGGCCCACAGATGGCACCAGCAGCCGGGCTCTTGTTGTCGTCTCTCTGGGTCTCTCTCTCTCTCTCTCTCTCTGGGTCTCTCTCTCTCTCTCTCTCTCTCTCTCTCTCTCTCTCTCTCTCTCTCTCTCTCTCTCTCTCTCTCTCTCTCTCTCTCTCTCTCTCTCTCTCTCTCTCTCTGTCTCTCTGTCTCTCTGTCTCTCTCTGGCTTGAGCGGAGGATTGGAGCAGCTTCTGGACCAGTGCCTGATCCATGCTGGCCCAGAACCAGCCCAGTCTGTTAGCCTTCTACTGCAGGGCTGCATGTGTGTGTGGGACTGCCGACATGTTAAATGCTTTGCCCTGATTCAGAGGACCCGCTGGGTGTCGTGAACCGACCCTTACTGATGCTCTGTACTGCAGACTCAATGTGTGGGCCAGGGTCGTCCCGGGGTCAGGTTGCGCCTGAGAGGCTCAGTGTTTGAACCCTGAGGACCAGTCCATCTGTGGTACATGGGTATGGACTACTCCCTTGTGTTAAAATAAC
This sequence comes from Gadus morhua, assembly GCF_902167405.1. Lineage (NCBI taxonomy): Eukaryota > Metazoa > Chordata > Actinopteri > Gadiformes > Gadidae > Gadus > Gadus morhua. The sequence goes on from NC_044065.1 coordinate 20,534,213, forward strand.
CTGCAAAATGGCTAAATAGTATTTGTAAACGGTGAATGTATGTTGTACTGTGCGCACCGTGCACAAAATAACAAGTAAGCTGATGTGTGGCAAATAATCCCGACTTGGAGTGTGTGTCGACTGAGCGGGCGTAACCATGGTGATGGTGACAGTATGAAAATGGGCGTACAGTGAGTGACAGGAAGCTCTGCTCGAGGAGACAGAAGGGATTGGACAAGTCTGGGCAAACGAATCACTCTCACACTCTTTCTCACACAGACGCGCACACACACACACACACACACACATTATCGTCCTACACACTCAGATCATCATCCTCCTCTTCCTCCTCCTCTGCTCACTGTGATTGGTCTCCTGTTGGATCTCTCTCGCTCTCTCTTGCCTCCCGCTCCTCACCTCTCCCGTTCGCCCACGTGAAACGTGCATGTTCCCGAACACTCCTCCGCAGCACATTGTGTGTTTGACGATATAGATAGTAGGGCTGGGTAAAAATATTGATTCATCAATGCACTGCAATTTATTTGTTCTCGATTCAATTTCGATTCAGGTTTTTTTTATCAATCGATTACTTCCATAAAAAAAAAAAAGCATGCTCAATCATGGTAATCTAGAAGCGAGTATGCCTAAATGGGCATGCCCTTTTCATTTGTCCATGTTATGATTCTTACTTTTATGCCGCAAGTTTAGCTCAGGAACAATACTATATAATGGTGTATTCCCTTTTTTCTAGTTAAAGTACAATGAAATCGTTAATTCATTTTGAAATGGTTAATTCTAAATAATATTTAGGTATTTTTGTCAGCTGCACGTTTTATTGAATCGATATCGAAGCAATTGCATCAATATCGAATCGATATTGAATCAAGACCTAAAGAATCGAATTGAATTGAATTGTGAGGTACCTGGCAATATCCAGCCCTAATAGATAGATATATAGAGATATACATGTGTACTATGCATACTATATGCTGTATATGTGAATACTGTAGGCTGGTCATGTGACCAATCTGGACATTCTTTTGGCAACAAACCCGACCAAATATCTAAAATAGGCAATGCTGCGTTATCATTAGCATGTCTGTGTGAGATTATTAACATTGATTAGGTATCTGTGTATTGTTCATTACTACAATGTTATTCAGGCAAAGCATGTGGGCACGTGGCTCGCCCTTTACAACCAGTTCTGAGGATGGTTTGTATGGGTCTCCTCTGGAGGGCGGGTGGGTGGATTGGTGTTTGTGGTTGGCTGGTTGGTTGGTTGGTTGGGTTGGTGTCTGTGTGGTTGGGTTGGTGTCTGTGTGGTTGGTTGGTTGGTGTCTGTGTGGTTGGTTGGTTGGTGTCTGTGTGGTTGGTTGGTTGGTGTCTGTGTGGTTGGTTGGTTGGTGTCTGTGTGGTTGGGTTGGTGTCTGTGTGGTTGGGTGGGTGTCCGGTTTTGGGTGGGTGGGTGTGGGTGGAGCAGGATCCCTATCAGTGTTGGTTGTGGGGAGCTAGTGTGTTTACGTCTTGTTGTCCACGTCACTAAGGAAGTGGGGGCTAATTGGCGTTACCGCCGGCCAAAGGATGAGTCAGAGCGAGCCAGCGCCAGCTGGTTCCGCACCGCTCTTCCCGTCAGAGCGGGTGGAGGACGCTGATGTCAACCTGGCAGCACCCCCAGACGCCCGTGGTCCCCGCCTGTCAACACACAGGTGGTGGTGGAGGTGGAGGAGTAGTGCTCTCATGTCATGAAGCTCCCAGAACGATACCAAAGATCAAGGTTCAAGATTAAATATAACCCTTTAGATAGGAGTTCAGGTTAGGCAAGATACAGGAAGATGTAAGACAGTTTATCTGGAGTGTGTGTGTGTGTGTGTGTGTGTGTGTGTGTGTGTGTGTGTGTGTGTGTGTGTGTGTGTGTGTGTGTGTGTGTGTGTGTGTGTGTGTGTGTGTGTGTGTGTGTGTGTGTGTGTGTGTGGAGAGACGGGTCCTTAAGGAAGGGAAGGGGTTAAACAGTACAGAGGCAGATCATTAAGGTCAGGAAGGGGTTAAACAGGTCATTAGGAGAGGTAAGGGTTAAACAGTACAGAGGCAGGTCATTTAGAAACAGGTAGGGGTTAGACAGTGAATACAGAGACGGGTCATTAAGGAGAGATAGGGGTTAGCTCTGGGTGTCCTGCTCTCGTTGACCTATCCTCTGTTTATAGACTCAGGGAGAGTGTTTACCAGTGTGTCTTGGCACTGTGTCCGTTGGCCGTTAACCAGAGAAAGTGGTTGCGTAATCCAAAACCGTGATGTCAGCACCGACCAATGAGCACAGGCGCTGCGGGGAGTCTGTGTTCGTCACGCGTGTGTCATCCGTGCCTCACCTGTTGATAAGAGGTGACATGCCTCCTGGCAAACCGCAAGGCCACACACCTGGTATATGTGGCCACACCCACAACACTCACTGGCCACGCCCACAACAGATGCTGCTCCACCTGAGAAGAACAAGGAGCCAATGAATCAGTCGCCATCCGCCCCCCCGTCCCCGAACAGCCCAGTGACTCTTGGTTCTCTCTGTACCTCATTGGTAGCCGGTGACTGACTGGCTGACTGCACTGTTCCTACTCCACAAAGGGCCCCTTTGTGCAGAGAATAGTCCCTAGTAGAGGGGTCCAGGGGCCGGAGAGGTGTGTGTGTGTGTGTGTATGTGTGTGTGTTGGGCCGGAGGGGCCACTCCGGCCAAGTCTGCTGGAAACAAACGGAAGCTGCTTTCAGTTTTCCAGCGTCCTGTAGATGTTCTGTGTGCCCTGTGCATGTTCTCTGTGACCTCTGCATGTTCTGTGTCTATGTTACGTGTAGCCTGACATCACCAGACCAATTCGACAATGCGTATTCATCTGGAACCTTTCTGTCCTCTCTCCGTCTCTCTCTGGCTCCGTGTGTGGGACCACCAGTTCAGCAGATTATCCCCCCCCGTCTGTCAGTGCCAGGAGCACCGTCATGTCAGGCGGACGTGTCTCTCCCAGCTGTCCTGGGGCCCTTGGCGGGGCCCTTCCTCTGTCAACCCCAGCTGCCCCCTCCCTAGTCTCTGGTTCCTCACATCCAGAGCCCCTCTGCCCCATAGACCCCGTTCTGCAGGGTCAGGGGGGCAGAGTGCTGACTAACGCATTGTGAGGGGCAGTTGTCTAGCAAAGACTGAGGAGAACCCCCCAATACATAACAGCTTCTGCGGTAGTAAAAACAACACCAAAGAAGCTGTTATTAGAATAAATGTTGAGTCTCTGTTGACCAACAGCTGGTCATTAGCATCGATACGGCAAAACTGCAACTGTAGATGCAATGGCCGCGCGTTGACTGCAGAACTTAAAGGTCATGGGTCATCGATCCCAAATGTCCACAGTCTACCTGGCATCCCTGAGCAAGATGCCCTTATCCCAACCTGGGTCTTAATTACCTGTGACTTGGTTTGCTTTAAGTGGCTTTGGGTAGAGGCATCAACAGCAGCAATAGTCTTGATTCAATTGTTTGAGTATATGCTTGTGTCCGAAATGGCATGCTAGCATACTAAATAGGATGAGAGAGTAGTATGTAATACATCCAAAATCAACTTTTTAATGTTATTCTCGTCCAATCCCGTGCGTGGTCTTGTAGAACAGTAAGACCCGTACCACCGCAGTATGCCTGCAGAAAGCATGTCTTGGGCTCGCATATCAATGGTGCGCCAGCCTGAAGATCAGGCGAATCCGGGAGCTCATGTTTCATGTGCTCTGGCTCGTCTGGCCCCCCTCCCGTTCAGTGACATTTCCAGAAAACCCAACTCAGTTCGGGCCAATCACAACCGTTGATCTAATACGGGGCGGGTTTAGCAGCTGGCTCTTCAGAGCAGCAGCCAATGGGGGCGCTGTTGAGGCTTGATTTTCATAAACGACCAAGATATCTGCCGCTGATGTTTCCCGAGGTTCGTTGCTCATTGTGGTCTGCGCCCGTTGAGAACGACAGAAATTCAAAAGGAGCGGAATTCAATTCACCCACATTGTGTAAGTTATGAAACACGCACACACAGTTCTGGAAGAGTTTTAAAACCGAACCCGGACTTGATAAGTGACATCCTGGCATCGTAATCACCTTGTTCTGTCTCTCCTGTGTAGATAGTTTGTTGATATGTTCTCCCTGGGCTCCTCCTGGCGCTATGAGTCCGTGTTCCTGATCCTAGACTGATTGAAGCCCTCCTATTATGCCCCTCCAGCCCAGCACCCTGCCCCAGGGAACCATCAACATGAACCAGTGTTCAGATGTGGTGGACGGGGAGGGCCGTACCGGACAGAAGAACTCCCTGGCCATCCTAACCCCAGAGAGGGACCACTTCGTCCGCGCCGAGTGTAAAGAGATCATCAACGGGTAAGAAGACCACCACCCATGGGGGGTGGCATCTGGCTCAGGAGGTAGAACTGGTAACCTGAAGGTTGCTAGTTCAATCCCCGGCTCCTCCTCGCTGGGTGTCGAGGTGTCCTTGAGCAAGACGCCTCCCCCTCACTGCTCCTGACGGGCTTGCTGTCAGTTACCTTGCATGGCTGACTCCGCCGTTGGTGAATGAATGTTTGCATGAATGGGTGAATGATAGGAAATATTTTAAAGCACTTTGAGTGGCCATTGGTTAGAAAAGTGCTGTATAAACGCAGTCCATTTACCGTTGACCATTTAAGCCTTCCTTTGGCCTCTGTTTGAAGGATGTCCCTGTCTGGGTCGTTTGGCCTTTTGGCCCAGAATGTGTAGAAATACTGACCAAATGGTGTCTCGCTGTAGAGGAGTCCTGCTGCTCGTCTCCTGGGCAGGTTAACACCGCTAGACACGCAATCAGACCGAGATCAAGTCTTAAGTAACCCGCGTCACATTGCTGTAATTAAGAGCGTGACTATTTGTTCATTACCCAAAAGGTCTCTGACCAAAAAATACAGACTTCCAAACTACATAAAGTTGAATCCAGCGCTATGCTGCTTAAACACGGCTTGTTTTGATGTTGGTTCCTGGGCTGGGATTAAAATATAATGATTAAAAAAACGATTTCCCGATTCAAATTGCTCTTCATTTGATTGATCCAATATCCGATTAATTAAAGTCCCACATTTGGCACCTGACTTCTGTAAAGGTGAATCCTTCTTGAGGCTCTTGGAGCCCTCTCTTTTTATTTTTTTAGAAAATCCAATATGAATAAAAACTTAACTTATTTATTTAAATTGCAGTAAAGTATCCTTGAATGGTAAGGATTCCACACTTAAATATATTTTTTTTATATGGCATCATTTGTTTTTCATTTAACAATATCACATTTCTTCACGGATATGGGTATGGCCCATATCATGCTCTGGATCACATTGGCACCCACAAACCATATCTGACCCTTCTAGAGGTGGAATGATGTGGGTGTCTACCCCCTGGTGGTCGTACCAGGGAGTGCTAATCCACCATCTCTCCTGGTCCTTATCGGACCCTTATCCCCTGAACTCCGACCCTTAACCCCTGAACTCTGACGTCGCTCCAACCCCAGTGACCGGCTGATAAACACACACATTTATACCTTCTAAAATAAGAATGCCTAAAATATATACATATTCAAAAACAAGGTTTCCAAAACAAGGATACTGAAAGAAGAGTTGGCCTGCCGCAAAACCAGTATAATTAAAAAATGAACTGACTTAAAAACTATAAGATCACTTCATCAAGTGTACATAATTTTTTTTTAATTTAAAATCCACTCCCATGTTAACTCCATGGCAGAGTTTGGATCGGATTATGTTGGATCAGATTAGACTGGTATTATATTAATCTACAAGGGGAAATTTACGTGTAATAGCAGCAAAAATATCAGAACATGCCTGTGATTAAAAAATATGATGAATTTTGAAAAGACATTTGCCTTTTTTAAAAGGATAAGCAGCTCACAGGTCAGCCTCTCCCTCCAGAGAGACGTTATGAACGCAACGCAATAAGGGTCAGGAACTGAGGAGACAGATCCACAGATTTTATGTCTGCAATGTGAGGACGATGAGTAGATGGATGTCCAACCTGGATCTATTGCATCTCCTGTCATCCTCCTCTTCCTCTCTGTGATGAAGTTGTGGGCTGTGTGTTCTGGTCTCTACAGGTGGCAGGAGGCATTGACTATCTACCCCCGAACCAACAAACACAACCTGAAGAAGAAGCGCAAGGTGGAGCCCCCCACTCCCCAGGTAATACCCAGGACCCTCCTCTCCTTCTCCAGGTCATAGCCTGACCCCCACTCACCAGGTCATACACAGGACCCTCCTCTCTTTCTCCAGGTCATAGCCTGACCCCCACTCCCCAGGTCATACACAGGACCCTCCTCTCTTTCTCCAGGTCATAGCCTGACCCCCACTCCCCAGGTCATACACAGGACCCTCCTCTCCTTCTCCAGGTGATAGCCTGACCCCCACTCCCCAGGTCCTATACCGGACCCTCCTCTCTTTCTCCAGGTCATAGCCTGACCCCCACTCCCCAGGTCATACACAGGACCCTCCTCTCCTTCTCCAGGTCATAGCCTGACCCCCACTCACCAGGTCATACACAGGACCCTCCTCTCTTTCTCCAGGTCATAGCCTGACCCCCACTCCCCAGGTCATACACAGGACCCTCCTCTCTTTCTCCAGGTCATAGCCTGACCCCCACTCCCCAGGTCATACACAGGACCCTCCTCTCCTTCTCCAGGTCATAGCCTGACCCCCACTCACCAGGTCATACACAGGACCCTCCTCTCTTTCTCCAGGTCATAGCCTGACCCCCACTCCCCAGGTCATACACAGGACCCTCCTTTCTTTCTCCAGGTCATAGCCTGACCCCCACTCACCAGGTCATACAGCGGACCTTCCATGTCCTCTCCAGGTGATGCTGTTTTAGCCTAGCCCCTTCTTTCTCCAGGTGATTGGCTGAGCCCTTTTTCTACCATGTCACTAACAACTGATGATCCAGTTATCATTTAGCCTCATTATAAGAATAGGAATGAATTGGTTTGTATGTTTTAATGATGAAAAGTTAAGCAATAGAGACCTTTAATACTAAGGCTAGATGTTTAAAATGGAACAAGCAGAGACATGCTTCCGTTTCTACTCGCAGCTCTATTGATCAGCAATACTTTACCTCCGACGTTAACATCTTTGTTCGGTATAACAAAGCAAAATTAAAATCTTTCGGACCCTCTCACATAATCCTTTGGACCCCCTGTCGGACCCTCAACCTCAGCACAGCAATGCCCCCCTACAGATAGACCCTCAGAGCAGGGGGAGGGGGGGTTCTACGGTCACTCGGGTGGTGACGTCCACGGCCCTGACGAGGAGGCGTCCATGGTTCTCCGTACCTGGCAGAGGTGCGGGGTGGGGTGGTTCACGTGTTTACCTTCTGGGAGGGTCTGGCTGAAGCAATCCCAGCGCATGTCGAGGAACAGGCCCTTCACTTTCCTCTCCTCAGAGGGCAAACAACACACAGAACACTCTGCTCTGCTTCACACGTTGATACTAGAGTGGATAGAGACGTAACGATGCACTTAATTAATGTCACACAGGGAATGATGGGTTCACTGCAGAACGACCAGGACAGGAATAAGACTGAGAGTCCCATTAATGACAGCACTTGTAATAATTACAGTCGTCTGAGTTATAAAGAACAACTAAACAGTCAAATCCAGCCACAGCCCCACCTGGTGGTTGAATGCTTTTCTTTTATTTCTTTTATTGGGGCCTGTAACTTCCTTCCCGTCCATGTTATGACCAGTGGGTTTGTTTTGGCGCTATCTAAGGCATTCAGAAACCACCTGCAGTATCTGCGGTCAAACATTCCACCCCGATGAGAGTTCTCATAACAGAGGGAAATAAGTTGTATCTTGTTTGAACTATTATTGGTCAGTTTAACCAATAAGGTGTCTTATTATTGGCAGGACACCATAACTCCAAACGGTCACTTTTCCACTGAAGAGTTGAACGGGCACGCTGTGAGTTGTGGCTCTAAACTCGTTCTCCCCCTGTGCTGTGATGGTTGAATCCCACATCTTAATCCCCATCTTAATCCTTATCTTATCCTGATTCTGATCCCAATCAATCCTGGTGAAGGGGTGTTCTCGACCTGTGTTCTCCTCTCTCTCCCTGGCTCTGATGGTCCGTCTGTCTGTCTGTATCTCACTCTGTCCCTCTGTCTGTCTGTATCTCGCTCCGTCTGTCTGTCTGTCTGTCTGTCTGTCTGTCTGTCTTTGATTATCTGTCTGGTTCTCTCTCTGTCTGGGTCTCTGGGTCTCTCTGTCTTACTCACCCTCTGTCTGTGTGTCTTTCTGGTTCTCTCCATGTCTGTCTGTCTGCCTTCCTGCCTCTCTTTGTCTGTCTTTCTGAGTGGCTTCCTGCCCCCCTGTGTGTGTGTGTGTGTGTGTGTGTGTGTGTGTGTGTGTGTGTGTGTGTGTGTGTGTGTGTGTGTGTGTGTGTGTGTGTGTGTGTGTGTGTGTGTGTGTGTGTGTGTGTGTGTGTGTCTCTTTCTCCCCCTCTCTCCTATGCCTTGGAGCTGTTGTGTTAGCAGATGTGGGATGGCAGAGAGCTAATTAGTCTATGTGTTGAATGTGTGCACGTGTTGGTGTGTGTGTGTGTGTGTGTGTGTGTGTGTAATTCAGGTATGTCTACCCTCAAAGAGCTCTTTGTTCTTTTGTCGAGTTGTCCTTTCATTCTCTTATCTTTCTCTCTCTCACCCTGTCGCGTTCTGTGTCTCCTTGTCTCCTTTATTAAAATGTACTGGCCTGACAAACCCGTTCGTATTGCCACGGCATACAAACCATGTAATAAAAAGGAAAACCTTGTCACTGTCGTCGACCCTGTCTCGCTCTGTCGCTCTCTCTGGTGGGGGCGGTCCTCTGGTCACCTCCTCTCACCTCTTACACCGTCACCCCCCCCCCTCACCCTCCTCCTCACCCTCCTCCTCACCCTCCTCCTCACCCTCCTCCTCCCCCCTACAGGAGCCTGGCCCGGCCAAGGTGGCGGTCACCAGCGTGGGCAACAGCGGGGGTCTCTGCTGGGGACCGGGGGGCGGCGGCAGCAGCATTGCGGGCGCCGAGCGGGTCCCGGCCACCCGGGCCAGCCTGTGGCAGGACGAGGCCCCCGCCCGCTGGTCCCGGGCCCCGGCCTCTATCCCCTACAGCCGCAGCTCGTCCTGCATCAGCCAGCTGGACCAGCCCCAGGACCGCAGCGGCGCCCCCGCCACCCAGGACGGTGAGCCGGCGGGGGGGGGCCGTGTCCTCAGTGGCATGTCGTTAAGGGCTCGGTACAACGTTTCAACTGGCATGCTGCTCACACTGTTGTCAAACATGGCCGATTTAGACGGGGACTCGCTAGTGACTACTTATGGTCTCTGAGATGTTAAGGGGTAGAGTTTAGTGGAGTACCAGCCAACACTCATAAAACATGTATTCAGGTTGAGAAAGGAAGAGAGCGGTGGGGGTTTAGAATCCGTTGATCCGTAGAACGCTGTAATCTGTTGGACGCGCTTCAAGAGGTCAGCATCAGCCCAGGGTCAAAGTTAAAATGGTTGGAGCGTTGTGTGCAGCGTCCTGGTGGAGAAACGTTCAAATCCATAAGTATACATGAGCAGGGCTGGCCCCGCCCACCATGAAGGCTCAGCGCGTGGTGACAGCTTTAGATTTCAAGAGGTCATGAAACCCAAGAGCTGAATGTCGATGAGTTGAGTTAAGTTAAGGTAAAGGGCCGGTGAAGCCACTTTTTCAGCCGGAATTGGGCTGAAGATTTTGGGCCATAGGATGAATGAGGTGTTGCGCCCCACGGCAACTTTGTGATGCTTCTTTAGTACCGACGTGGTGTATCATACACCGTGTATGGGCGATATAGTGAGCGACGTTGTATATGAAAGCACCGTGGCGTTACACTGAGAAGCCTCACCCTCAGTCTGCCCTCACCCGCTCTGACCCTTTTTTTCTCCACATCCTTCGGAAGCCGAAGCACACCGTCCTCAAAATCAATAGCGTTCCAAAAACGAGCTCCACACATCCACACACACCGTGGCGTTGTACTCCAGGTGTTCCGAGAAGCCTAACCCCCTCTTGTCTACACAGCGCGGGCAGAGCTCCACACACCCACAAACCCCTCGCTGCTGAGGTCCCTTTGTCGTGACGTCTATGAAACCTTCAGTCAGCCCCTTCCCGTGCCCTGGTGCTGGAACAGGGCCCTTTAACAACCTCTTCCTCCTCGCCCCCTGGTGGTCGCAGACGGCGCGGTGGTGGCGGGCGGCGGCCGTAAGCCTCGCGTGGAGAGCGGCTACTTCTCCCTGGAGAAGACCAAGTACGAGCCCTTCGACTCCCTGCAGCACCCCCCCCAGCACCTGCCCCTCTCCGCCGCCCCCGTCCCCCCGGGGTCCTCCAACCACAGGTACGCCCCCTCTCCGTCCCCGTCGGACCCCCCTCCCGCCACCCCCTCCCCAGAGCACCTTCCCCCTCCGGGACCCCTGCTCTCCCCCAGCTACTCCACCGTCAGCTCCTCCCAGAGCTCCCTGGACTCTGAGCCCAGCAGCACGGGGCCCCCCGGCCCCGGTGTGGAGGGGCGAGGAGGTGGAGGAGAAGGTGGAGGAGGAGGTGGAGGAGGAGGTGGAGGAGAAGGTGGAGGAGGCGGGGGCCGGGCTGGCCGGGAGTACGCGGCGCTATCGGACGTCCCTCGCGCGCGGCGGCTGAACTACCGCGAGGCGTTCCGCTCGGAGCGCAAGCGGCAGGAGCTGCGGGCGCGGACCCGGAGCCCCGGGCGCGAGGAGGTGGCGCGGCTGTTTGGCGAGGAGCGCAGGTGAGACGTCCGGCCGGCGGCGCGCGATGGCTTTAGGGAGGCGCTGCTGTAGCGTCTAGAGCAGCTGTTCCCTACGGGTTGGGTGTGTAACGTCAGGGTGTGTAACACCAGCTACACGTGCTCCCCACACTGTTGGAAAGAAGAGTGTTTGACCAAGTAACACAGAGGGGAGGCTGAGAACCTTTATCTACACATGCAATCAACACTGGAGTAACCGCTGCACCACCTAGTCTAAAAAACAACTACACAGAGTGAAAAGTATCTCAAGGGAATTTGAAAAACATTTCTTTGGGTAACATATGATACAGTGGTTCAGAAGTGACACATTTGAATCCGTCTTTTACTCCAGACATTTAAAACAAAATGGATTCCCAAAGCTGGTCTTTAGGTTTCAGTCTCAGCTCCTCGGCCTCCGGCGTCTAGCCCCCCCTGCTGGAGACGTCAGGGGGCCGGGGAGCTCGGACGTCTTCTGCATCTCCCACCAGTTTCTGCCTTCTTCTACTTTTCTCTTCTGCTTCTGCTCTCTTCCAGGGGCCTCACCAAGGAGCTTCTGCAGCTCCTCTCCCAAGGGCCCCTGGGTCCGGCGGCCCCTTGTGGCCCCTGGCTCCTCCCCTCCACCGACGCCACTGACTCCTGCTGCTTGTCATTTCACCTCTGCTCTGGGATCTCATCACACACACACACACCCACACACGGACCGCCCACACAATTAGACCCCCTCGATGCCCCCCACTGTTAAAGACCCCTCTGGTCAAAATGTATCACCCAACAGCCTTAGCTCAAAGGTCAGAAATCTCCCGCGAGCGACACCATCCGCCATCAGGTGATCCCTAATGTGTTCTCACCCCATAGGTTGAGAAGCACTTACAAATATCAATAAGAGCGGGCCTGAAAGGTTGAGCCTGTTAAAGTTCAAGCCCGTCAAATTTCTGTCCGAACCCGGCCCGAAACCGCACTTTTGCTCCGCTTTTATAAGCAAGAACCTGATTACAGCCCGCCATTTTTAAAACCATTGCCCCCCCCTGCTCGTTCAGAGGTGCGTGGGCTCAGTTGTGTCGCAGCAGATGGATCACGCAGCAAAATGACGAAATATACTTTGTGGCTATTTTACCAATACGTGGCCACTGCATAAGAATCAATGAATAAACATTGATTTATTGCAATTCATCAAAACCTGCATTATGTTCAAAGCCCCTGTTTGCTTTGTGATGGTTGGAAGAAGGCCTTTTCTCGTACATGGAAGCTGTGTAAACATTAAAGTTCTGTGGAACCAGGTCGAACTCGGACCGCTGAGTGGATTTGAAAGCCACCGGCGTGCAAGCAGCCCTCCTAGGTGATATTGTAGTTTTGCTCCCTGCGTTATTAAGATAACACTGTAGAAATGAAAAGGAAAAACGATCAGTTGATAAAACCTTGATTCTTCAGCAGTGTTCTCCGCTGGCTCTGATTTCACAAGGCATTTGAAACCTCTTTCCACTTCTCTCTGGCCAACGGGAGCGCAGCGTGCCACCACAGAGCACCTGATTGGAGGAACAGAGAAAGGAGGACGCTGAAGTCTTTGGGTTAAGGGTGGTTAAGGGTAGATAAATTAAGAATTGACTTGTGTTCTAACATTAGTATGATCACAATAACATTAATAAAACCAGAAACGTGTAATATGCTGACCGTCTTATTACACACGTCTAGGCTCCTCTACTGCGCTGCATTTCCTGTCTTGTCGCAACTTTTACATTGAAGTAACCCTCCATTATTGTGATGATGTACGTTGGCAACGCGTTCCTCAAACCTTCCCCTCTTGTCCTCTGATGCAACCAAACTGAAATCGCCCGCAACAGCTGGCTTTTCAAAGTACTAAGTAAACACAACAGAACCCAACGTAAGCCGATAAAGTAAGTTGGCAATTTAGATGACCCTTCGCGCTGGCTTGCGGTCGGACGGAAACCTCAAACTCTAGTATGAACTCGCTCACTCACTCACTCACTCGCTCACTTGCTCATTCACTCGCTCTCTTTCCCCCCATGGGTCCTCTTCCACCTGCTGTCCCTGGGATCTGAACCCTAACCCTTCATCTTCTTCATCTCCAGATGGGTGTCCCAACATAACACACACATCTCCTCCGTCACCACCTGGCACACGCTCAATGTCTCCAAACATCTTCCACCAGAACCTTCTACAACAGTGGTTGGAGAACAGTGGTTCTAGAACAGTGTGGTTCCATACCTCTCTTTGCCTGGAACCCCCTTTTGAGGTCTGAACTTTCTTGCAACCAAAACTTCTTATATTGTGATTCTGCTTCCCCGCCCATCATTTGAACTCAATCCTTCAGTCCTCCCGTTACATCAATGACCCAGTGAGGTACCTATGAGCCGCAGCTGAATCATGAGGCCAGCTAATGGGATGTTGGGGGTTGTTTACCAATTTCTGCCATCAACATGCATAATTGTGTTTTCCTTTAGAGGCCTTCCCTATTTCTGAGTTCTCCTTCTGTTCCACTCCGTGGATCAGTCTGGCCTCCAGCCCATTTAAAGCCTCTTCCATGAATGATTACATAATAGGACCAATCAGCGCCAAGGGGAGGGGTTTCACTTGAAGACGAAGTCTGCAGAATTAAATAAACTGGCGCCGCCTTGCAGAGTGGAACATGGACAGTCAATTAAAAAACATTTGATCTGAAATAGTCCAAATAACCATGTTGAAAGGTGAGGAGAAATTAGCATGCAAGGTTCGTCTTAAAGGAGAAGATGTTTTTTCGTCTTCAAGCAAGAGGGAAGAGAGTGTCACTTAGTTATTTCATCTGATGTTTTTTGGACAACGTCGTTTGATTGATTTCCATATGTGCAAATAAATGACTGCTCAGCAAAGGGCGGACTGAAGCTCATTGGGAAATGCTAACTTGTGCATCTGGCTGGTCTCATGAGGCTCTCATCAAGTAGCTATGGCTCATTAGGTCAGAAGAACATCCTGGGATCTGGGAGGCATTGCAGGTTGGAAACACTGTTCTAGAAGTTCTGCTGCTCTCCAGAGGAGAAGACATTGACCCTGTCCATCATGTTCTCCACACTGCTGCAGGGCTCCGTGAGGCTGGTGTCTTCACTGCCTCATCAAGTCCTCCACACTTCATGTAGAAACAGCTTTGGTTAGCTCAGACGCTGTATACCACGTCTGGCCCTGGAATCCCTCCAAACACCTCAGATCACAGCCCAGAGACCCCATGAGGAACCGAGTCAAACCACGCTGAAATAGTGACAAGTCACAGGCTGATATGTCTTATTGCATCCGGCTCGGTATACAGGAATTAGTTTGGTTGTGGTGCATACATTAAACAAGACGGCAATCGACTATAAATCCTGATTTAGTCGGCTTACATTTTAGATAAGACATACTTTATTAGTTCCAGATAAAAATATGGGAATTTATATATTTAGATATATGTGGATATTTAACTTCAGAACTTCATGAATTCATTTAAATGTTTGTCACAATTGCTGTGCTTAAGGAAATTTAGAACAAAATATAAGTTGATAAGTTATTACTCATACACTCAGGATGTCGGGTGATGGAGAATGAGCCTCTCCCTCTTCCTGTTTGTGTTCCAGGCGCTCGCAGGTGATTGGTCGCATTAAGGAAGGTCCGCCCCTGGAGTGCATGGACACGCAGGTCTCCACGGAGACGGCCTCTGACCCGGTGTCTGCTCCGAGACAGGGCAGGGCTGAGCGACGCTACCTGGCAAACCGACCAGTAAATGTTTTATTCGTATAATCAAGAATGTATACAAAAGTATTCATCATAGACTGGTAACAGTTTAATCAATTTGTGATTATTAGGTAGATCTTGCGTTACATTAAAATCCACAGTAGTATTTATTGTATCAATTGTCTCTTATGATACTTTAATCTATGTTTATAGAGTTCTTCTCGACTGTTTCCTCTCAGGAGATGTCCTTGGATGCTGGCAGGGTCACCAGCCCAGATGTTTCCGCCGCCTCCAGCCTGAGAAGAGCCAAGTCTCTGGACCGCAGAGCAGCCGACGCATCCGCCACAGTGAGGAGTTTTTATATATGTAAAAAGTTTTTATATACAGTTTTTATCTATATAAAAACTGGATTCATGTTATATCATATCGATAACTCATTCACCAGCATAAGAAGGGCTCCTGTCCTGTACCCTCGGTCATTAGCCGTTCTTACCGGTCGTTGTTGTTGTTGTAGTTCCACAAGACGCCACCAGGTGGTACATTGTACCGCACTGCAGGCGGGTCGAGTAGCAGCCAGCTGCAGCCCCGGAGCCGCACACTGTGGTGTGACAACCGCATTGTGGTGTGGTAACAGCACTGTGGTGTGGCAGGTCGGGTTTTTTCTGTTTTTTTTTTAACAAGAAAAATGGATGTTGAAAACTCGAATGGGGCAGCTAGGGGGCGACTGTTACGCAAAACGGCGCAAAAACCCGAACTGCCACACCACAGTGTGTGCCACACCACAGTGCGTTGCCACACCAAAGTGTGTTGCCACACCACCGGGGCACCATTTGGCGGGTCTGAGGTCGACTTTATACACTTTAAAAGTATGATTAAACTCAAGTTACAACTGACTTGGAGTTACGTGCCTGGGAAGAATATCACAGTGGACTGTTCCCTGCTCTCTCTGCACACATGGTTACAAACCTGACATGTTTGGATCAAATTCTGAGTGGCTCCTGATGTTGAAACCTAATACTCATGGAGATCTTACCTCAGAAAGGAAGCTTCTGGAGAACGGACCTGCATGAGGGTGTTGTCAGGAAACGAATCAAACCTCTTTCCGGATCATATACATCAGTCACAGAAGTGACTCACGCTTTGGCGCACCACGTTTTTGCTCACAATAACACTACCTTGGTAGTACCATGACGGGCACACTGGCACTGAGAACACTTTTCAACCACTCTAATCAAGTATGGAATTGCCACGCTAACAATTGAGCAGGAAGAGACGAATAAAAAATTCTCCCTACTCAGTAGAGCGCAGGGTTAGGGCTGACCGTGGGAAAGGGCCAGAAACCATTCCCATCTCTGAGGAAAGCCAAGTGGGGGTGGGCCTTACGGACCACATGACCCAAGGAGAAACAGTGAGAGGTGGACCACACTGACGGCCCTCTGTGGGGTTCTACACCAGGCACCAATCTTCTGCTCCGTCAGTGAGCAGGCAGAACAACCCCAGAGAGGAACACATCTCAGTGTCGATCAGGGGTCAGCAGGCGGCCACCGGAGGCCCCTCCCCGGCACATGACAACGCCAGAGTTCAGGGAACATGACACAGCTGCCATGGCTGGAAGCATCGCGTCAAAAACAGGAAAACAATCGATGATTCACTTCACTGATATCACTCCTTCCAGTCGTAATAATCATCACAAATCAGGTATTTGCTCCTTTGGAAGCCTCAAAAGATCAAACAAATCTGCTACAGATCATTCCCCCACTTTTTTTATTGAAGTTTGAGGAAAACTCCTGAAAGGGCGATGCTGAAACTGGAGAGTTTTACTAGATTGTCTATATGTGCCGTCCTCACTGAGGGTCCAGTGAGGACGATGCTATAGCTGACCTGGGCCTCACAGTGCCTGAACCTCAACGTATGGAGGTGGCCTCACGCTCACACAAACACACACACACAAACACTCTGCACCTCCCACACATGCACAACCAAAACAACCGGAGGGGAATGGGAGGGGGGGTAGGGGGGTATTGATGTCCACATACCCACCCAACACCCCGACCCCCCAGACCAGTGATATAAATAGAGAGCTGACTCCCTGGGCTAGCGTCAGTCCGGGTCCGGAGGTGTTAGTCAGTCTGCCTGGGTTGGAGTGTGCCGGTCTGCCGTCTGCGTTGGCCTGTGTCTCCGTGTGGGTGCTGGTTTACTGGAGATGTGTGGCCCTCAGGATGACTCTGTGTCAGTCGTTTCCTGTGCATCTGAAGATCAGTAGAAACAAGGTAGGGGTGTGGGTGGACCCCTGGTCCCCGGGAGGGGTTTGGAGAACATGATGGGGGGCATTAGGCTCGGTGCAGGGGTTGTTCTGGTTCTTAATTGCTTACAACCACGTACTTAACAAATTCTGTACATTTACTTTTAAGACTTTTATGCTTCAGGTCCAATATTGGAAATTTGTCTACAAATATTTTGGCAGCTCTTTTCAACTTTGAGAACTTTGTTCAACGCCACCTTCGACGTTTCCAAAGATTGACCTTTGAAGATGTATGGAATACAACACGAGAGATGAACGTTTGGAGTCACACTTTATGTGGAACCCAAAAAAAAATTCTGTAAAACGGATAATAACCAAAAGTGTTGAGTTGTTTTGGGTGTGATGTCAGTTTCCCCCGGTATATGGTCCAAGCGGGACGGAGCCGGGGCCACATTCTGCTGTGGTCCGGAGTGTTCTGGGGAGGGGGAGTGGAACGCCGCCGCAACACAATAAAGATGAATCCTGCGCTTCAGGAAACTGACCTTTTGTCTCGTTTCTTTTGGCAGCCTGATCTGCTGAACTTCAAGAAGGGATGGATGACCAAGCTGTACGATGACGGAATGGTAAGTGACCTCCTCACTGGTTTTACTGGGGAAGGGAAAAGTATTCCATACTGGTACATATCAACTTATACACTCTCTTGTGGTGAAAATGATGATAACGATGATGAGAAGCTTCAAACTCTTCTGAAATCCTACCTGTGTGTTTGATGGTGTCTGCAGTGGAAGAAGCACTGGTTTGTGTTGACCGACCAGAGCCTGAGGTACTACAAGGACTCCATCGCAGAAGAGGTACCAGTAATCACGCTGTCATACCAATATTGTATACAACTAAAGTCCTTTGTTATCCTGGTGAGCATTTGTTCCTTCACAATTGCTTTGCTAAAGATTGGAAGGATGGAGTTAAAATATTAAACATAATTTATGTGATTAAAATCCTAAACACTAAAATACAGAAAATAAATAGAAAAATAAATAGGAAAATATTGCTGTAGACACAGAAGTGTAGCTGAAAAGAGGTTCCTAATGTGCGTGCAGGCGTGTGATCTGGACGGGGAGGTGGACCTGTCTTCCTGTTACGATGTCACCGAGTTCCCCGTACAGAGGAACTATGGCTTCCAGATCCTTGTGAGTTCTACACACCAACACAGCGCACCCACCAGGCTATACACACTACCTAACCCCCTCTCGTCTGACCCTTACTGTCTGACCCCTATGGACCCCCACTGTCAGACCCCGACGGTCTGACCCCTACTGCCCCCCTCACGGTCTGACGCCCATTGTGGACTCCTACTCTCTGAGCCCCACTGTCTGACCACGTACGTAACATGGTTCGCCCTTGTGGGAATGAAACCAGTGCTCATGCCCTGCTCTACCGGGTGAGCTAGACAGGGTATCCTACTTCTAACCCGGCTAGTCTTAATGCCTCGCTCTACCAGCTTAATGCCTCGCTCTGAGCTAGACAGGTCCTTCTCATCTCAAAATAAGTCACTGGGCCCCATCACTAGGCATCACCCCCACCCCCCCCCCCCCCCCCCCCCCCGATCCTAGCCTGTCTACACCTGGGGTTCTCAGCCTTGAGGCTGTCACTCACCAGACACACAACCTGTCTACACCTTGTCTCGCCACGCATAGCTCTGCTGGCTGCATCCGCCTCCCTGCACCCTACACACGCGCGCACACGCACGCACACGCAAATGCACACATACTCTCAGACGCACACACGGACAGCACAAATTCACCACACAGCCCACACTCTGCCGGCACATGCACAAAGCACGTCCACATGTGCACAAACTCGGCACACGGGACAGACACACAGGCATGTATCCACAGTTATTCATAGTCATGTGCATACACATACTGACGCATACTTGCACACAGTTCATGAACCTGGTCAGACCCTCGCCAGGTTTTCTCCCTTACCCAACATTTCCAACATGATGACCACTACAGAGTTACCAACATGATAACACGATACTGCCGTTGTTAAAGTCCTCCTCTTCCTCCTGCTCCTCCTCCTCTTCTTCCTTCTGATCCTTCTGATCCTGCTCCTCCCGCTCCTCCTCCTCTTCCTGCCGCTCCTCCTCCTCTTCCTCCTGATCCTCCTCCTCTTCCTCTTGCCCCTCCTCCTCTTGCCCCTCCTCCTCTTCCTCCTTCTTATCTTGCTCCTCCTCCTCTTCCTCCTGCTCCTCCACCTCCTGATCCTCCTCCTCTTCCTCCCGCTCCTCTTCCTCCTCCCGCTCCTCCTCCTCCAGAGTAAGGAGGGAGCGTGCACACTGTCGGCCATGACGTCGGGCATCAGGAGGAACTGGATCCAGGCCATCCTGAAGAACGTGCGGCCGGCCACGGCCCCAGACGTCACCCGGTAAGGACCGCCCAGGAGCCAAGACCCTCCCCTAGCAGCCTCACTTATTCACAACCCAGCACAACCACATAACCCTGCACTCACAATGCCTTGTGATGAAACTATTAACCTTTCTCTCCACCTCCCTCTCCTTTGGTCTCTCTCTCTCTCTCTCTCTCTCTCTCTCTCTCTCTCTCTCTCTCTCTCTCTCTCTCTCTCTCTTTCTCTTTCTCTTTCTCTCTCTTTCTATATCTCTCTCTTTCTATGTCTCTCTCTCTCTCTCTCTCTCTCTCTCTCTCTCTCTCTCTCTCTCTCTCTCTCTCTCTCTCTCTCTCTCTCTCTCTCTCTCTCTCTCTCTCTCTCTCTCTCTCTCTCTCTCTCTCTCTCTCTCGGTCTCGCTCTGCTGGACGTCATGTCTTCAGAAAGCATCTAGCTCTGAAGCTGTCAGTTCTCAAGTCAAGGTTGGACGCTTGCCTTCCCTCCCCCCCTTTCCCCTCCAACCCAGTGATGTCACCGCTCAGTGATGTTGGCCTTGGCGTTCTTCTACGTGTCATGTGATCTCTGGCTTGCGGCGGCTTTGCGCTGATGTGATAATGTCATGTGATGAAGCACCCTGTTGTTGATGAGAGGCGTCTAAATATGTTGTGAGGACTGTCATAAGCCCTGTGTCTGTGTGTGCCTATAGATGTGTGTGTATGTGTCCACATGAGTGTGTGTTTGTGTGTGTGTATATCAGTGTGTGTGTCAGATGTCAGACTGGCCGGTGCCGGATTCTGGATCTCCTGGCGGTGCCGGAGAATGTGGGATATTTTAGTCATTTCTGCATGGACACCTCTTCCTGAACCTGCTGTTGTCTGGTCACACACACACACACACACACACACACACACACACACACACACACACACACACACACACACACACACACACACACACACACACACACACACACACACACACACACACACTTGAAGACACACACACTTATACACAATCAAAGTCACCCCCACGACAAAATGGAAAGAGGAGATTGCGTGGGTCTCCATTTTATGAGGAAGCTCTGCTTTCTTTTAGCCAATAAGTAAGTCTCCCCAGCACACCCTGGCCGTCTCCCCACTCAGGCTAATGGCTCTGCCTAGTTCATGTTATGCTTCATATGTGACAAGGCTAGGCTATGTTATGAAGCTAGTCCATGCACTGAGGCTAGCTAGTGAGGACTGCTGCACATGTTCTGAATGAAACTTAGTCTTCAGTCTAAATGTGTATCCATGTCTGCGTGCCTCTGTCTGAATGGACTGTGTTTATGGACATCGTGCCCAGCGTCGTTGGCTAACCACTAAATGTGCTTCTTGTTTCTGTTTTCAAGCTTTTAAGGACTGTTGCACTGTTGTCACTCTATGGACTGTGTCTATAAGTATCTAACTATGTCTATATAGGTTTATGTACCTGCCTATCTGCTTGTCACGTGTCTCTCTGTGACCGGAATTGCTTGTCCGTGGGCATGTTCCCTAGCATCGTGGGCTAACTGCTATCTGTGCTACTTTCCTCTGTTAGTAGCTAGTACTGCTGATAAGAGCCATTGAGACTTCTGCACAGTTGTCTCAACCTGACTAAAGGTGTTTCTTCCTGAATGGACTGTGTTCACGGTTGCTTAGCGTAGTCGACTAGCTGCTATCAGCTTACTGGGTGACTTTCCTCTGTTAAGGGTCCTAGTTCTGTTACTGACCCAGTCTCTGGTTCTGACCCTGATGTTGGTTCTGTTACTGACCCTGCTTCTGTAACTGACGCTGGTTCTGTTACTGACCCTGGTTCTGGTTCTGGTTCTGACCTTGTTCCGTTCCTTAACCTGGTTCTTTTCCTGCCCCTGTTCTGTTCCTGCCCCTCGTTCTGGTTCTGATCCTGGTCCTGACCCTGGTTCTGGTTCTGACCCTGGTCCTGTCCCTGGTTCTTTAACTGACCCTGGTTCTGGTTCTGTCCCTGGTTCTGTAACTGACCCTGGTTCTGTCCCTGGTTCTGTAACTGACCCTGGTTCTGGTTCTGTCCCTGGTTCTGTAACTGACCCTGGTTCTGGTTCTGACTCGTGTTCTGTAACTGACCCTGGTTCTGGTTCTGTCCCTGGTTCTGTAACTGACCCTGGTTCTGGTTCTGTCCCTGGTTCTGTAACTGACCCTGGTTCTGTCCCTGCAGGTCGTTACCTGAAGAGCAGGCCAAGACCCAGCTGGCTCAGTGTCTCCAGTCCCCAGCGGACCCTCTTGCTGGCCCTGAGGGCTCCGGGGCCGAGGTCCCCGCGCAGCCGGCAGGGGCCCCCGTCCCCTCCCCCGAGCCCCGCAAGAGCCGCGTCCGGGAGCGTCGGCGGGAGGGCCGATCCAAGACCTACGACTGGTCAGAGTTCCGGACGGGGCAGACGACCGACCCCTTGGACCTCAGCTCCGTCCTGCCTTCCTCCTCCACCTCCTCGTCCTACGCCTCCTCCACGGCCTCCTCCCCCGGCTCCAGCACCTCCTCCCCCCAGACCTCCTCCTCCGTCTCCGCCCCGCCTCCGCGGATCTCCGCGGCCACCAGCCTGGACGGGGTGGCGGAGGAGCGAGCGCGCCGGTCGGACCAGGGGCGCGTCGCCGGCGGTCCCGCGCCTAACACGGTCACCGTTACCATGACGACTACGCTGAACGCCGCGCCCGCGCCCCAGCCGCGGCCGTCTCCGCCCCCAGACCAGGGAGCGATGGAGGTGGACGGGCAGGTCAAGGCGGGCCCAGAGGGCGACTCGCGGCGGCGGGGCGGGGTTGAGCGGGAGGAGGAGCGGGAGGAGGATCACCAGGGGGTGATCGAGGAGCACTGGCATCAGGTGGAGACCACGCCCCTCAGGGAGGAGAAGCAGGTGCCCATCGCCACGGCGACCACCATCGGTGCCGAGCGACGCCCGCCGCGAGAACTGGCCACCCTGCTCAACAAGGAGGTGGGCTCCCCTCCCCTGGTCCTACATTCACACGAGAGAGAAGAGAACATGGGTTAGTTAGTAGTAGATTCTTTAGCTTGACACCTCTCCTCATCATCCAGAATAAAAAAGGACATCCCACCATACATTGTGGGGACGGTGAGGAAGGTCACTTTGCGGGCCCTTTACAGAGAGGAAACCCCTGTTAATCAAAGACGTCTGTGTTCGTCCACTCTGGGACCCAACCCCGTTGAGATTGTAGAAATCGAGGACTACAGATATATGATGGTGCATGTTTTCTGAAAGAAAGAGGAAAGGATTGAAAGGTGCTCTGTAAACAGACCCATGGTACTAGCTAGATAGTACCAACCCATTGATCCATATCCACGAGCCAGCTGGTACCAACCTATTGATCCATATCCACGAGCCGGCTAGTACCAACCTATTGATCCATATCCACGAGCTAGCTAGTACCAACCTATTGATCCATATCCACGAGCTGGCTAGTACCAACCTATTGATCCATATCCACGAGCTGGCTAGTACCAACCTATTGATCCATATCCACGAGCTAGCTAGTACCAACCTATTGATCCATATCCACGAGCTGGCTAGTACCAACCTATTGATCCATAGCCACGAGCTAGTCAGTTGCGACATTTAAGGCGTATGGCGGAATTCACAAAGATTTACTGGGACATGGATGTTACGCTGTTGGGATGACGCTGATGGGATAAAACTCGGAGGGGGACCCTGCGTTGGGGTCCCGAGGTTTCAGACTAAAGCAGGAGCACAAGGGCCATTGAACGATTCAATAAACACGTGAAGGTAGTGTGGGGTGAGGCTGATGAAGAAGGAGGTGGTGTGAGGAGGGTTGTTCTCATGGTGGGTGCTGTGCTGTGTCTTCAGCTGGGGGAGAAGCAGCAGGAACTGGACCGTCTGCAGGAGCAGAACCTCCATCTGAAGGAGCAGCTGGACGAGGCGCGAGGCCGCGAGCACAGCGCCAGGGAGGGCTACGTCCTGCAGGTAGCCCCCGACACACGCACACACGCCACACAACACCACACACACACACACACACCCCTAGCAGGGGTCCCATCATGGTTTCATCTTAATCACAATAACCAAAAGATGAGGAGGGCAGGGTGGGCCCAGGTGAGAAGAAAGTTATGTTTGGACATAGGACAGTTTAGTAAAGGAGCAGCATCTAGTGACATCAGTGCTTCCATGATGCGGGGGTTAAAGGCCTCAACAGAGGCTTGGAGCACTCCCCAAGCTTTATTTGAGGGCTTGTACATCGTGACTTCACGTCGCACTGTTGATGGTAGTAAGAATGTTTTGGTTGTTGTTTAGTTATTCATTGGGAAATGATTAAGTCATTATGGGGTGACATTGATTAGCCTTGGATACACTTTATTTACGTTGATTTAGGATTTTCCATGACTACAACTCTAGCGTTCCCTCAAAATGAGTATCTCCAACCAAGAATTCCGTCACACATTTTGATGTACAAGCCCTATAGGAAGTAAAGGAATTGATTAACATCTGATTCATACGGATAGAGGTATTGCATCATCCAGATTGGCAATACAGGTGGAAACACGTAACATGCATATCTATACGTACAATGATTATTGGATATAAACAGTTTCATTTCAATGTCAAATTTGTGTGTGTGTGATAAGATATAACTCTACTAATATGTATGTGGGCTTAGACGTGTGACTCTGGGACTGCATGGATGTGGTTGGTTGGGCATGAGGTTTCACTAACTGCTGTATGGGGGCTCACATCTCCTTGGGGTTTGATGGTTTGGGACAGACACTGTCCAGGTAAGAGACTTGATCGACAAGCCTTGCGCTGTGCTTCTTCTCCCTCGTCACCTCTACTCATCCTCTTCTCTTCTGTCACTCATGTGGTTTTGCATGCTGTTGTTTCTTGCGCGAGTCGCATGGGTTCTGACACCTTTCTTTCATTATTGATGTTTGCACGTCAGGTTAGGTGTTGTAGACCCGTACACAGACTTTTAGGGTGTTAAAGAATTTCGGCACAGTCATAATTAACACCTTGGCCCCAAGCACCTCTTAGCCCAAACAAGCCAACCCAAACACCTCCTTCCATCCATACCATCTCCCGCCCCAAACATCTCACTCCCCAGACATCTCCCTCCCCAAACGCCTCACTCCTCAAACTTCACTTCCCCAAACGCCCCGACCCAAACATATCCCTCCACAAACACCTCTCTCTCCCCGACGACATCTCTCTATAGCACCTCAAACCCCAAAAATCTCACTCCCTAAACACCTAAGTCCCTCCTAACCACCTCACCATTTAACCCCCAAACATCCCGCTCCCTCTAAAACACCTCACTTTCTCTAAAACATCCCACTCCCTCTAAAACACCTCACTCCCATCCAAACACCTCACTCCCTCCAACATAGCTCACTCCCTCCCAAAAACCTCCCTCCCCAAACACCTCTATCCCTCAGGAAACACATCACTGCCTCCCCATCCACAACTCTCCCTCCCCAAACATCTCCCTCCCAAACAACTCACTCCCTAGACACGTCCTCCCTTCTGTAACACCTCAGGCCAAACACATAAATTCCAACCAAAAACCACCCTCCATAAACACCGAAATCCCTCCCAACCACCTCACTCCGCAAAATCCTCACTCAGAAACATCTTGCTTTCACCCAAACACCTTACTCCCTAAATACCTCACTCCCTCCAAAACACTTATCTCCACAACACCACTGTCAGGCTCACAGGAAAGTATGGAAACCAGCATTCAGGAGACTATAGCAGTTATCTCGATACCAAGAAGATGGGCACGAAGTAGAAACCATTTGCGTTGTCTATATTTAAAATCTCAGAAACTGTTACATTAAGGGTATTTGGTTTCCTCACTGGATTTGAGGCTTAGGGGCCCTTGGAGGATTATATTGTTGTAGTATAGATGAGTTACTGGTAGTTTCGTCACCCTTTTCCACTCTTGTGTCATGTAGTCGGTCACTTTTTATTTGTTTTGTTCACCATCTTCCATCACTCCTGAAAAAGCACAGTGGAAAGCTTAGGATGAAGCTTCTTCATAACATTAACGGAACCATTTCCAGATTTACTTGAAGTTCAAGGAGAATTCCCAATATTCCTATGTCATCCTCGGAGATGTGCTCCTCCATACGCAATGGCGAGGGGGAGTGATGTCACTAACCCAACTTGTTGTCGTCAATCTTTTCAAGAGTTCCTCCACCCCCTGCTCCTCGCCACACCGATTGCAACGGAAAAGTCCGCACAAGCTCGGCATGCACACGCACGGTGACCCGGAGCCCCCGCTGGAAGTCGTTCCACAGCAGCTCCCCACATTGAGGAGGAGCCTCACCGAGAACCAGGGCTCTGTAGGACGCCAAGAAGTCCAGATCCAGGCCCTGCAGGCCAAATTAGCCTCGGCAATGGCAGAGATCCTGGCCAGCGAGCAGGCCGTGGTCCGCATGCGCAATGAGCTGAAGTTGGAGCAGGAGCGCTCAAGGGACCACGAGGAGGAATTTGGCCGCAGTGAAGACACCCTGCGAGCTCAGCTCCGGGAAAACGAGGACAGGCTCCGCGAGGTCGAGGCCAGCCTCTTGGAGAGGAACCAGGTCCTCAGGCACCTGGAGAGGCAGCAGGCCCTTCAGAGAGACCACCAGAGGGAGGTCCAGAGGCTCCAGGAGAGGCTGAAGGAGGTGAGCGGCAGGTTGAGTGCTACAGAGGAGGCCCAGGCCCTGAAGGAGGAGCGCCTAAGGCAGGACCAACAGGGCATACAAGAGGCCTACGAGAGGGAGAAGCAGCACCTAACCGGGCTGTTATTGGAGGCCGAAATTTCCCAGAAGGAGATGGAGAGTAAACTGTGGGAGGCAGAGTTGCAGGTTGAGACCCTGCTAAGAGGAAGGCGCTCCTCCTGTGGAAAGGAGGAGAGGGAGGAGGTGCTGAAGCTAAAGGAGGAGCTGAGCCAGAAGACCAGCCTAGTGGACACCTTGAGGGAGAGCGTCCGTAGGCTGGAGGAGGAGAAGGGTCATCTTACCTGCCGCTGTCAGGAACTCCTCAACCAGATAGCAGAAGCAGACCGCGAGGTGAACAAGCTGCGCAGCCGCTTGGACACTGAGGAGGCCGACTATCACAGCCTGGAGCAATCCTACAAACGAGCTTCACAGGAGTTCCAGAGCATGAGCCAGTTCCTCCGGGAGAAAGAGGAGGAGATCCGCCAGACGAAGGCCATGTACGACAGGCTGGTGGCGTGCAAGGATGAAGACCTCAAAGAAGCCCTCGTGAAGATGGCTGTCCTTGGAAACAGCTTGGAAGAGACGGAACAGAAACTTTTGGCCAAGGACGAGCTGATGTCTCAGATAAGTGACACCCTAAGGGTGCAGGGAGAGCCCTGCGGGGCAGAGAGGGACCTGCAGGCCAAGCTGGTGATAGCAGAGGACCGCATTGCAGAGCTAGAGCAGCATCTCAAAACCCTACAGCTTGGCTATGCAGACTTACACATTGAACGCCACAGATTAGAGCAAGAGCACGAAGAGGATCTGGCAGAGTCGGCTAACAACACCAATAACTTCACGGTTGGAAAGCAGCCTCTTGGAAAGAGACAGAGAATTCGCTTCTCCAACATTCAATGCCAAAAGTACATGAGCCTGGACAGCTCCCAGGTGGACAGCAGTGAAGGTATTATCCAGGGTATGGGCGAAGAAACGACCAGCTCATCACCCACACCTCCTCAGTATAGCAGTGACCCAGAGAAGTTCATCTCCGTCATACATGCCCTAGAAACTAAACTTGTGTCCACTGAGGAGAAGTTGAGAAACCTCACACAGAAGCTTGACGGCCATATCCTGGTCCAATCGGAAGACTTGCATGCATCCGAGCAACCAGCTAACCAGGTGTCCTCTGTTGGAGGAGGAGTGTCCTCTGTTGGAGGAGGATGTGTTATTGCTGCAGCTACAGACCAGTATGCCAAGGCCCTGGTGTGTATTGAGACCAGCCAAGAGAAGGTACGCAGCCTCCTCTTGGGCTCCCATGAGCCCACCGAGTGCCAGCTATTGTTGTTATCAGAGGTCGAGAAGGAGCTGCTCAATGCAACACTGTACATCAGGCAAGGCGAGAAAACCCTGGAAGGCCACATGCCAAAGTATCCAAATTACCCATTAGATACTGTTGATGGCAAGGCGCTTGGGGAGGAAATGTCCCTCTTTGCAAAGACGTTGTCCTATGAGGCTCTTGTTTTGAACAAGATGGCTTTGTTGATACAGAATTCAAACTCCGACCTTCTGCAGGGTTTCGATGAAATGCATAAAGAATTGGAGATGGTCAAGTCTGCTGATGGAGATTGCTTGGCAGTAGTGTACGCTGATGTTCTGTCCAGGAAGTTAGTATTGGAGAGTGCTTTCTGGAAAGATCTGGAGAAGGTGAAGACACAGTGTAAAATACAGCAAACAAAAGATTCAGACCTTGCTCAAAAACCAGAAGGGGATGTTGGCTCAGCTGATGTTGACGTTGACACCACAGAAATCATTACCACCGTTGTCAAAGCAGAACTCACATATTCCATTCAAAATCTTAAACTCCTCTATGAGGACAAATTCAGATCAATTCAACAGGAACTTATATCAGCCCATAATAACCTACAGAAACGAGACATGGCTCTACAAGAGATCTTTGAAGCTCTACCAAGCCCTGACCTGAAACACATCGTTGAAGATATCAGGAAAAGTCTTTTCGGTCAAAAGAAGCGGTTAGCTGACATCAGTCCTCCAGAGCTCGCTCCCTACATGGAGCAGATTGAAATGGAGGAAGCAAAGGACATGGCCGAGGAATTTCTCAACAGACACTTGCCTCAAAATCTTTCGTCTTCTACTGTCAACTCACTGGCGTCCCTGCCCCACGCACAATCCGCCCTTGCTGCTGAGCTCCTGAAACAGGCAGCACTTCTTCATAGATGTTCAGAGGAAATCGGGAAAAGTGGCAGCTTTGAAGGACTAGCCAGCTTGATCCGGACCCTTCCAGGTCACCAAGCCTCTCGCGGCCTGGTCAGCGGATCGCTCTGCATGCGGGAGGCGTTGATTCAGGCCCAGGTGGCCTACGTTGCTTGCAGACTCCGAGCCGTCCACCAACAGGACCTGAACCGGTGTCGTCAGACAGGTCGGGACATGGACACTCTAGTCCAGGACCACGCCCGCAGCGTCAGTGCCATTCACCAGAGTTACGAGTCGTCTCTGAGCGAGGAACGTCTGGGCTTCGGCCAAATGGTGAGCTCGCTCCAAGAGGAGAACCAGGAGCTGAGGAAGGAGCTCAGCGAGAGGCTGAACCAACTCTCTCAGCAGCAGAGACAGCTCCTGGACCTGGGGCAAAACTTTGAGAGGGAGCAGGAGGAGATGAGTCAGAGGCACAAGCAGGAGCTGAGCCAGGCGGAGCAGAGCCGTGCCACCACAGAGCTGGCCCTGATGGAGGCAGCCACCGACAGCCAGCATAAAGTAGAGGTTCTGCTGGGGGACATGGAGACCCTGGCGGAGAGGCAGGAGAAACATGTAAGGAACCTCGAGGAACAGTTCCAAGAGAAGCTTCGGGAGCTTCAGCACGTTCAGGAGGAGGAGATACGGAAGTTGCAATCCCATTATATGGAAACCATCCGATGCATCCAAGAGAAGCAACCGAAGAAGAAGAACCCTGACAGCCCGCCACTAGGCGATGAGGCCTGTGCTATGAGCTCGCCGATGGAGGAAGAGGAGCAGGGGTATGCAGGAGATGTTGGGAGCAGGGCGGAGGTGGACCCCATGGTGGTTCTGAAGGACAGGATCCTGGAGCTGGAGACACAGATTAACTGCATGAGGGAGGAGCTGGACAGCAAACACCTGGCGGGAGACGTTAGCAGCTTGAAGGAGAAATACCAGAGAGACTTAGAGAGTCTTAAGGTTTCTGCTCTTTTACTTTACTAGTTTGTAGTTCATGTGGACAAAAGTGAGGGCATAGTGTAGTGCCTTCATCATTCATCAGTGTTGTATTTTAGACTACAACCTTTATCTTCATTGATGAATATGGATTGAAAGCTGCAATTAATATTGGCAAAACCCCTTCAGAATAGTATTTAGAGCTGTCATCACTGAGGCATTTTCTGATTGGCCAGCTGCATGTTTCACTTCTGAATAAATCCCCAGTCTAGGTTTGACTCCTCTTTAGAAAGTCTCCACTTTTGTAGCAATCATCAGCAGTAATCATCACATCAAGTAACAGTCTACATTAGTACAATTTCCAACCGCATCTAATCACATCTAATCCAATGTTAAAATGCGGGACCTTTAATTGGCTGTGCTAGCTTGTCTTCTTGCTAAACTTCTTGGCTCCTGATCACCACAGGGTTGCATGGCTTCCGACATTAACATGATCAGCTTATAGCTAAGTTAGTGCTGGACACTGCATGCTCTGAAGTCACGTCTCGTACGGTAGCTCATACCCCAATCACTACGAGTGTTTGCCCTTTTGCTAGATTGCTAATTACATTACTTTAGATAGCTGTACAAAATGTTACAGTATTTTATAGTACATGTAAATCACTTTTGACAGTACTTAAAAGTATTACACAATACTTTTACATTACCAAAACATACCTTTTACGTTATTGAATATAACTTTAACATTATGTTTCATTACTTGAAAATACTTTATAGTACTAACTTCCCATTTCTTGATATTACTTTGTGTTACTGTTAAACAAAGACATAGGAACGCATGCAGCTTGTAGCGGTCGTGCCTTAGCTCGTAGTGCTTGG
Source organism: Gadus morhua (assembly GCF_902167405.1). Classification (NCBI taxonomy): domain Eukaryota; kingdom Metazoa; phylum Chordata; class Actinopteri; order Gadiformes; family Gadidae; genus Gadus; species Gadus morhua. The sequence continues at coordinate 20,564,072 of NC_044065.1, forward strand.
GGCTGAGCCAGAGTGGCTGTACGGTGCTGACGGAGGCGTTTCTGAACACCACCAGGCTACGTGTGAGAGAGGGTTTGCAGCCATGGAGGAGACCCACCAGAAGGTGGTAGAGGACCTCCAGAGGCAGCACCAGAGGGAGGTGTCCAAGCTCCTGGAGGAAAGGGAGAGGCTGCTGGCAGAGGAGACGGCTGCCACCATCTTTGGTGAGGAGACCAAACCAACTTCTAGAAGCAGTCTAGTGAACAGCTAGCATCAGTTAGAGAGGTCTACAGCAGGGGTCACCAACCTCTTTGAACCCGGGTGCTACTTCAAGGGGTACTGAGTAATACCAAGGGCTACTTGTTTGATACAAACTTATGCAATGATAAGAATACGTTTCTTTTATCATTTATGAACAATAAAAAAAAATCGACATCAATGTGAGCGTTATTGATTCAAAAAGAACATCAACATAATTGGGACTCCATGGTGACCAGGGCTATTTTAAAAAAATGCCCTGCGGGTAGGGATGACCAGTACTCAGACTCTGGCCTGATGCTGTGCTCATGTACTAACTAAAACTTTGCCAATACAACCAGCCGATACCACTTTACGCCACGTGACGTAACGTTGAACCCAAAACTTCTAGCATCAATAGGAAAGATCTAGAATGTATAACAAAGACCTAGCATCAATAAGAAAGATCTACAATGTATATCGAAGAACTAGCATCAATAAGAAAGGTAGAGATAACATCTTTTTTGATAAAAAAGTTAAACCAATGAAATTGTCTTGACATGGAATTATGAATAATAATAATAATAAAAAGGCTGTGTTGCCAATGGTTACGAAACCTTGCTTTTCAAGCACAGTCAATTTAATTGAAGATCCGCTATTAAAATGAGTTTATAAACGTTATGATTATATGATTATATGATGGTTAATAAAGTATAATTTGCTATACTTGATTAATTAACTGTCATTATAAGGTGTTAGACTAGTTCTAAACCAGTAAAACTAGTTATTATACAGTTATCATATAATAAACTGTTAGAACTGGTTTCTGTTTTGTGCCTTCAGCTATTGAAGCCATGAAGAACGCCCACAAGGAGGACCTGGAGAAGACCCAGCGGCCGGCTCTGAGTGGCCTCAACTCAGACATCGACCAGCTGCACTCTCAATACGAGTAGGTTCTCCTACAACAGCTCCTTAATACAAGGAGGCTCAGCCCAAACACCAAACCTCAAACCCCTCACGTTGCCCTGTTAGGAGGAGGACCACTTCTCCTCCTTCTGTTATGAGGAGGTTCTCCTCAAACACACCCCACCTCCTCCTGTTAAGAGGAGGACCACCTCACCTCCTCCTGTTAAGAGGAGGACCACCCCACCTCCTCCTGTTAAGAGGAGGACCACCTCACCTCCTCCTGTTAAGAGGAGGACCACCCCACCTCCTCCTGTTAAGAGGAGGACCACCTCACCTCCTCCTGTTAAGAGGAGGACCACCCCACCTCCTCCTGTTAAGAGGAGGACCACCTCACCTCCTCTTGTTAAGAGGAGGACCACCTCACCTCCTCTTGTTAAGAGGAGGACCACCTCACCTCCTCCTATTAAGAGGAGGACCACCCCACCTCCTCCTGTTCAGAGGAGGACCACCCCACCTCCTCCTGTTAAGAGGAGGACCTCCTCACCTCCTCCTGTTAAGAGGAGGACCACCTCACCTCCTCCTGTTAAGAGGAGGACCACCCCACCTCCTCTTGTTAAGAGGAGGACCACCCCACCTCCTCCTGTTAAGAGGAGGACCACCCCACCTCCTCCTGTTAAGAGGAGGACCACCCCACCTCCTCCTGTTAAGAGGAGGACCACCTCACCTCCTCCTGTTAAGAGGAGGACCACCCCACCTCCTCCTGTTCAGAGGAGGACCACCTCACCTCCTGTTAAGAGGAGGACCACTTCACCTCCTCCTGTTAAGAGGAGGACCACCTCACCTCCTGAATCTGACTCAGACAGAGAATCACCAAGAATTCTCAAAAAGGCCTTTAAGGACTTTAAAGATGCAACTTGTGTGTGTGTGCGTGTGCGTGTGTGCGCAGGGCAGAGCTGCAGTCCGTCCACAGGGAGCTGGAGGTGCTGTCGGAGCAGTACAGCCAGAAGTGTCTGGAGAACGCCCACCTGGCCCAGGCTCTGGAGGCCGAGAGGAACGCCCTGCGCCAGTGTCAGCGGGAGAACCAGGAGCTCAACTCACACAACCAGGTCACACACACACACACACAAAAGCTGCCTTTCCATCCCTCTGCTTTTATGCGAATTTTGAAGTATCGAATCAGTAAACGGTGATGGAAACACCAACATTTGCATAAAAATCCTGTAATTCGCAAATAAGTTTTTCTGGTCGCTTGAGGTGGCTTTTGATTTATGCGAAAGAGAGTAAATGCGCAAAATGGGAGGTGGAAACACTACACTTCGAAACAGCTGTGACGTAGCGAACATTGAACACACAGGACTGACAACGTCTTTCCTGTGTGTTCATTTTTAAGCGTTTGTATACATACACATCCTATATCATATATATGATATAGGATGTCTATGTTTGTATATCCTTTAATTATACCGTGTTCATTAATCCCTGATATTTATTAGTAATTCCAGTCAAATTGTCTGTTCAGCCTTCAAAACGAGAGCTGGTAAATTGTGGAAAATGCATCAAACAGTAATCGGAAAACGCGGTTATATGCTATGGACCCTATAGTATCTGTCGTATTAAGGCTGGGACGAATTTCAAATTATAAATATGTGCACTTTATGTTGAATGCATAGACTGTCCCGATTCCCATTGAAACGAATGGTGCGGTGAATATTCTTCAAAACGAGAGCTAGTACATTTTGAAAAATGAATAAAACTAATCAAACAACGCGGTTATATGCTATAGACCCTAGCATCCGTGGTATAAAGGCTGCGACGAATTTCAAATTATAAATATGTACAATGTATCCTTTCAATACGTCCATGGAACAGATGGCCAATGTGAATAATAGATACGTGTCGACCACTGAAGAGGTAAAACTTTTCCTTGCTCTCATTGAGGGAAAAAACATTACAGCTATTTCAGATGGAAAACAGCAATGCAATTCCACTATATATCAGGACCTAAGAGAGAGCATGTTATCAAAAGGATATGACAAGCCCGAGAATGTGTGTAGTTTTCCGCTCCAACCACTTGATGGAAACGTACCTAATTTGAATTTCTTTTTTGCAAACTTTCTAAAGATTCGCTTCACCTTTTAGATGGAAACGTACTGTCACACACACGCACACACTCTCACTCTCTCTTTCACTCTCGCTCCCACTCTCTCACTCACGCACACAGGTTCACAGTCTCACACACACACACCCCTAGCTTTCCGCAGTGCGCTTGTTTGATGCCATGTGTTCTGCAGGAGCTGAACAACCGGCTGACAGATGAGATCATGAAGATCCGCTCCTGCTTCAGCGGACAGACCGACCTTTCACCTCTGACCCACGGGAAGGACCTGTACGAGCTGGAGGTACAGTCCAAAGCTCCCTTAGCCATGTGTGTGTGTGTGCGCTGGAGGCCCACTGCTCAGTCCCTCTGAGAATGCTGACCAGGTTCTTTCTCCAGGTTCTCCTAAGGATCAAGGAGTCTGAGATCCAGTACCTGAAGCAGGAGATCCACTCCCTCAAGGATGAGCTGCAGTCCGCTCTCAGAGTAAGAGACCCTGACTCTAACCCTGACCCCTGACCCTGACCCTTCAGGGACCCAGACCTTGAATATTTTGACTCACCCACGACTCAATAAGATATTAGAGTTCTCCTTTTATCCATTTATTTTGTTGTGGCTAAATCATCTTGTTATCTACTGCAGTCTAATCTCTCTCTCTCTCTCTCTCTCTCTCTCTCTCTCTCTCTCTCTCTCTCTCTCTCTCTCTCTCTCTCTCTCTCTCTCTCTCTCTCTCTCTCTCTCTCTCTCTCTCTCTCTCTCTCTCTCTCTCTCTCTCTCTCTCTCTCTCTCTCAGGATAAGAAGTATTCCAGTGATAAGTACAAAGACATCTACACAGAGCTGAGCATCGTCAAGGCCAAGGCAGACTGTGACATCGGCAAACTGAAGGAGAAGCTCCTGGTTGCCACGGAAGCGCTGGGCGAGAGGAAGGTGGACGGGACGGTTGCCCCTGGATACGGTGAGAGCTCAATGCTAATGCTAACTACTAAATAAATAAGAACCCTGGTCAGCCATTAACTGGTACTGGGTTGAGTGAAAATGTGTACAGGTTCCAGTCTTCCCAGTGAAAGGGATTTCCATTTCTTACTCAACATTATGTGTACATTATTTTTGCATTTATGTTCATTACTCTACTTTAACTTGATTTTATATGAATGACATTTACTTAAATTGGTTTCACGGTTGATTTTCATGACTTTCACATGATTTATACTCACGTTATTTTGCAGTAATGAGGGTTCTGTTAACTAGTATACAGCACGCAGGTTTAATGATGGCTTGGTTTGTTCTCGTAGACATCATGAAGTCAAAGAGCACTCCAGACTTCCTGAAGAAGGAACGAATGCCGCTCACTAAACAGCTGAGGGGCGTGCGCTCCAAGGTAGGAGTGGATGAATACAAACAATATCAGAACATAAACCTTTTTATATTACCCCCAAACAACTCGAGAAAACACACAATCATTTTCTCTATTTAAATTTTGTAATAATATTGGGATAAAATATCAGTACATTATATAGATCAATATGGAAACATTGTTTTTTGTTTTTTTTATAGCACTATTTTAAGTACCATTTCTATTGAAATGTCTCAGCTATTTGGATGAGGGGGAGATGATATTTCAGAGGATCATGTTGCCCATGGTTGACATGATAGTGGTTGCTTGGCAACCACCGCTAACCTCATCATTTGATGAGTGTTTGCCTTGGGGCACGATGTCTCAAAGTTAAATCTGATCGAGGTTTCTTAACCTTATTCACTTTATGTCCAACTTGCAGTCATTGTTAATGTCGATAAAAGCTCAGACATCGTTGGGTGGGGCTTGTTGCTATAGTTTTTCACGGAGGATCTATGCGATAGTGCACCCTATCCATGTGATGGTGAGCACATTCTGTCCGGCGCGCTGTGAATATTCCCGTTCTCATGACCTGCTATGTGTGCTGTCTGCCAGTCTATCACTGAACAGGTCTCTTGGGATAGCTGACCCCCCTCCCCCGCCCTGCTAAGAGATGCTGTAGGTATAGCAAGGTGTAGCGTTAGCTAGCATGAAGTAGCATTGAACTTGCATGAACTATCATGATGTAGCATTAACTAGTATAAATGAGCACGATGTAGCATGAACTAACATGACGTAGCATGAATTAGTAGTGAGAAGCGTGAGCATGCTGCCCCCCAGCTCCCCCTGCATGCCCTCTCTCATTTCCAGCTCTTCAAAAGCTGTGCAGAATGTCTCTAAACCAGTGGTCCCAGCGTTGCCATACGTACCATAATTATTGTATTGTACGATAATTTGCTCGCTGTACGATGATAGATCAATGATGCCAAAATTCCCTTTAAGTATGTGTTCGATAGGGTTGTGACCATTAGAATAAGCAGTAGTCCCAGTCTAGGCTGCCTTATTTTAATTAGTTTCCCGACACCATCAGGATAGTAATCAGGATGCGTTTAGATTTCCATATACAAAATTAAAAATTAAAAACAATTTGGCAGATATTTACCAGCGGTTTTGGATAGATTTTATAGCGGTGAAATAACTATTATTGTGTGATAAATCATAATTACATCAAAACCACCCTATGGCTACTGTTAAAACCTGGAGCACTGATGTTTAGTGAGCTACGTTTATGTGCTGCTGTTTGAAGTGACACACAGAAATGTATGTTATTTATTTGGTTTTATCCTTTTTACTTTTTAGTTTTTGGGTGGTTCTTGAGAATATATTATTGATTATTTAGAGAGAGGAAATGTAATGTGTAAGTTGTGTAAAAACATTAAGAGTAAAAAGGGAAAAGTGTAGTAAAAATATACAGGATGTTCAGACACGTACACTAATATTCTAAATTGTGTAACATTTTAAAGGACATGTGAAACCAAAACCCTTTTCTTTGTTTTTAAATGTGGTAATATGTTTAAAACCCAAGTGCTAATACCTCACGTGGTTTACCTGTGGAGCTGTCTGGGCGGTGTGTGTGGAGCTCTATCTGGGCGGTGTGTGTGTGTGGACGTGTGGATCTCTGGGCGGTGTGTGTGTGTGGACGTGTGGAGCTCTGTCTGGGCGGTGTGTGTGTGGATCTCTGTCTGGGCGGTGTGTGTGTGGACGTGTGGAGCTCTGTCTGGGCGGTGTGTGTGGACGTGTTGAACCCTCCTCTGAATAAGTGTTCAACTTCTTTATTTTAACGCCACGGTGTGTAGCGCATTTCATATACAACATTGCTCGTTATAACCCTCATACACCACGACTGTACTAAAGAAGTTGTACAAAAGGTTGTAACCATGGGGATGACAGGTTAAAATGCATGTATATCTCCCTTACGGTAGGGCACTGAGGCAACCAGTATTTTTGAGGTTGAAGTTGGTTTATTTTTGGTTTGCTTATGACCAAAAATCTCTGAATTTAAAAAAAAAGGTCAGTACTTTTCTTAAGGACTGGTATTGTTAAGCTATACGTCTTGTTTTCAGGTACATTCTTAGAGTTATGACACATTTGGTTTAAGATCTTTAAAATGTACATTATTAATATAATAATCTAAAAGAGCTGTGTTTGAAAGCTAACTCAATCCATGTTCACTTTAGAACTCCTCATGAAGCAGCAGGTTTGGGTTGATTCCTCCTCTGCCCTCTACTCTCACTCTCCTCCAGAGCCTCAAAGAAGGACTGACCGTCCAGGAGAGGATGAAGCTGTTCGAGGCAAAAGACTCCAAGAAGATCTGAATACTCACAGCTTGAAGGCTGCTGTTTGGCCTCCCAACCAGCAAGGGGAGACAAAACACACAGGAAGTAGTTGGTCTCTTCCTGACTCTCCCGTTTTTGTTTTATTTGCTGAAAAGGACCTAAAGCCTTCGATTTCGATTTAAATCTCTACATAAACCTGTGTTGTTTTTTTTTCTTTTTCTTGGATGTAATCTATATTCTGAAATGTTCTCCCATTATAGTCTCCCCTCTGGCATGCCACGGGGCATTTTATTATTAGTACACAGATGTGACAAAAGCCAAAACGTATAGCAATATACACTATGAATAATATATATATTTTCTCTGTAGGAACATAACCAGTACCTGCTGTAATACCTTGTGTTGGGTTCCAGTGGTTTGTAGTTCTGAAGTGTTTTTAATGTGCCGGTTGTGTTGTACGCAACGAGGAGCAGCTGGGCTGGCTGTGGATTCAGGAGTTGTCTGCTGTAGTTTATTCTGAGTTTCACTGTGGCGCCATCTAGTGGCTCCCTGGGGAGGTGCGTGTTGGGCTGGGCTTTAACATTATTTGATTGGCTGTGTTTGGATAGGCTGTTTGTGGTTGGCCGTCTATGGTTAATTGAATGTGGTATCTGTATGAATGCACCGTTTCTAATTGGTTTTCTGAAGTTGGCCTTGCTACAGCAAATTGGAAGACTGCACTTACCTCTGGCCTGCTGAGGAAGCTGTTTGTTTTTAGAATTTTTGACTGTTTCGTGACTTCATGCTAACTTCTACAGTGCAACCAAACCTTTTGATCAGCAAATCATGCTGACTTACGTTTGCTCCTCCCCACTTATCGTCGGCCAGGGATGAGTTTAGTAGTTTGTAGTTTGTTTTTTGTAGTTTGGTTTGCTTTGAGGAACCTCCAGAGAGTGTTTAACCATGACATTTAGCACTGCATAGGGCGCTAGCATGCTGGCTACATCTACAGATATCTCCCTATATCACGAGCAGCTTTACCTTAAACCAGGCCTTTTCAAGGCTGATCTTAAACTGGGATGTTAATAAGCTTAGCTTGGCCGGTCCTACCAGCTTCATGTCCAGATCAAACTGGTTTTCCTTCTTTGCCGTCCTTCAGCCATGGGCTTGGACTCAATGTTCTTCATTTTAAAATACATTTCAATATTGTTTGTGCCTCAACTGAGCGACATGTTCTTGAAACCTGTGCAGCTATTTAACTGACATTAAATAATTAAGTAATAATTAATTCCCACTGTATAGTATTCAAATCAAGCTTTGTATATAAGATGTATGCAACACACAAAAAACTTTTTTCCGTTTTTGTTTAAAACTTGTACTTTGCTTAGCCTACAAGCTCTATACAGAATATATGAAATTGATATAAATATTTTTTATTTTTGTTTGAATGTAACGCAAATAAAGTCTTTTGAAATATTAGTTTGTTATGTCACCAACAGAAATTATTTCCAACTCTTTGTGTAAAAGATCACATCCGTAAAACCATTAAGGACAAGAGTATCTCTTTAAACAGACGTCTGTTAAAGCGATGGGTTTTAAGAGCCCAGGTTATTGTTGGCATTGTCTTTGTCTTTAATAAATCAGCCATGATTTTAGATCAACTCCCCCTCTGACAGTGTCGACGCATTGTGATACTGGGCCTTCGGTGAGCTGTTGACATCCATCATCTTCCACATGAGGGTTGATCAGCTCAAATAGCGCTATGTTTCCAAACCAAGGTGAGTGCATATGAGCCCACAAACAAACAAATACACAAGTTTAGATTCTGTGCATACTCGTCACTGCTCATGCTCCCATCTGCAACTTCAGTGCCCTGCTCTGTGCGAAGGGCAGAGCGATATTTCAATTAGTTGAGAGGGCAGGTTTAGGAAGGTGTGTTTTTTAAAGGGCCCCTATTATACAACTATGTGAGTGTGATTAGCCATTACAAGAAAAATGTTGCTGATCTATCCAGCATACATCTAGGTTGACACTCCTACTTGTGACGTCACTAAAACACAGAAAAGGGCAGAGGCAAGTTTATTTATATAGTATCTTACAAACACAAGGCCAGTCATCTTGCTTCAGTAAGGAAGAAATAACATGCAAAGGATGATCATTAAAGATAATGAAAAGGCCAAATGTAAAATACAAGAGATAAAGATTAAGATGTTATGAGAACAAATGTAGTGCAGACATACATTTTTGATCGAAGTTAAAAAAATTGTCCCTGATTATAATAGAATAAAGTGTGAATCAGACCTCCGATGTTCTGGAAGTTTGTTCCAGATCTGTGTTGCATACACACTGTGAGCACCTGAGCAGACCCTGCCTGAAGAAAACTATGTGGGGGGGCCTCCATCCTGCCTGTCAATCACATGCACACATCTTCATCATAGCTCTACCCACAGGGGCCTCGGTGCAATACAAACGCAGAGAGGGTTTTTTGGCTGTTTATTTTATTTTTTAAAATCTCGCTCTCTTCTGCTCCCCTTTTTTCTCTTCCAGTTAAGTGAATGTTCACCTCAAACACCTCACCTCTTCCTGTTAATAGGAGGTTCACATCACCTCCCGAATCAGACAGAAAATCCCCATGTTACAGAATTCTGGGTGTAGCCCTTTAATGTTGTGGAGATGCAATGTGTGTGTGTGTGTGTGTGTGTGTGTGTGTGTGTGTGTGTGTGTGTGTGTGTGTGTGTGTGTGTGTGTGTGTGTGTGTGTGTGTGTGTGTTTGTGTGTTAGCCTTTAAAAAACATTTAGAGTGTTGGTGTTTAATGACTGATGCTTGAGAACCATCTCAGTTTGTATAATATGTCTCGCCCTGGCGGGGCATCTCAGTCTCAAAGGACCTCAATCCTCATCACTGAACACTGGATTAGGTTTAAATCGTTAAGATAGGGCGACATTAAGATAAGGCAAGCTCTAAGAGCAATGCGTGTGTGATTTGATGATTTTAAGCAAAGGGAACATCCTTAATGATTAAGCATGACTTCTTCCTTTACCACGCCTCATATCTACTGGGTTGTCAAAGTTAGCCCGACACAGATCAGCAATTAAACAACAAAGCTGGAAAGAGTGCTCCTGATCTATCCTGGATAATCTCTTTAAACAGCAGTTCCACATTTACAAAAACCTTTTGTGTTTATCAAACTTTGCTGGATGACTAAAAACATCAACATTGAATTGATGAAAAAAAGTATCCCTGTTTGGATGTGGGTGACTCTAAGTCATTGAATTGCATAAAAGTAATGGTTTATTATAAATAACCAGTGTCTTTAGCTGAGGGCGGAGCTAACTAGGCTGTTGAGGCCGAGCTGCAGCATGACTTCCTGTGTGTGGGGCCCTGCATGTTTCAACGGCGGCCCAGAACCAACAACTCTAGAGAGGACCACATCTAATTGTCTTATCTTAGGATTGCTGTCTTACTTGTCAGATTTGACCTATAGATTTACAGTCTAAATAACTAACTATGTATAAATCTATTAAGGAACCTCATCCCATGAGACTTGCCTACTCGACGCTGTCTGACGATGTCATCAATTTGGAAGTAGCTACTGCCCCCTAAAGGCCAGTAGAGGACACCGCAGCTCTCTTGCGTCGATGGAAAGGGAGGGATCAGGTTAGGTAGGGGGGTATCCAGTTGGTTGCAATCTGTAACCTCACCGCTAGATGGCGCTAGATCCTACACACTGCACCTTTAAGTGGTGTTGGCCGTAGACTGCTGCAAGGTATCCCCAATGTGCCAAATATGGATTGTTTCTGCATGGCTACGTCCATAATGCCCTATCCAAGAAATTCACAGATGCTGTGTCCATATTGTTTGGCGTCTATGCGGAGACCATCCTGATATTCATGTTGTGTTTAGCATTGAATATCCGCCCTAGGCTGGACGGCAATTTATTTCCAAACATGGCCACGGCCTTAAAATGTTCAAAAGACTGGAGCCAATCCGAGGGATGCTGCATCCTCTTGCTCTTGCTCTTGCCGAGTCCGGTTGAAAGTATCTCAGAAATCTGTCTTCCGTGCAAATTGATCCTAATCTGTTAACAATATTAATCAGTCTTGTGTGTTTTCATGCTCCGTAGATTAATTTCCTTGTGCACTGAGGCATTATTTTTTATAATTTGGCATCATTAAATAAAACTAATCATAAACTTCAACGCCTCTCTGACCTCAATTGGAACAAACTACTAAAGTTCTCAACGACAGCCATGATGTACGTAGAATGAACAAAAATACATAGAAACGTAGGATTAGGGCCTACATGCATTCAAAGTGCACAATGCACTGGAACACCGGCTGTTAGGCCTGCATGTCCTCAAATGGCCGAGGGAGCCAGCACCCTCACCCCCACCCTCACCCTCACCAGATGACTCTCGCTGCTGCTGCTCTGGCTGTGGCAGCTGACCTTTGGATGTCAGGGGGGCCTGGAAGCGGTGGAGGGCCCAGCAGGGGGCCTCCTACCTGGGGGGGGGGGGGGGGGTCGTTGTCCCCCTGGCAGGCGTGGAGATCCAAGGTAAAGGTTCTGACCTTTTCACAAGCAGGTCTGGGGCCTGAAGTCTGGACAAGGCCAGGGGAAGGTGCTGAGTCTGGGGACGACTTCACCTTTCACCTCCGTCCACCCAGTGTGTTGGAGGGGGACGGATACCGCCGGTGGGCTGACCTTTGACCTGTGTGTTCAGAGCTCTGTCTGTCTATCTGACCTGTGGATGCGCCGGCCACATATTGTACATCTAGAAACTCAATATCCGATTTATAAATTGTGTTGTCGATAGGGGAGTATATTTTTACGTTTATACAAAAATAAAGTTATTGTAACATGATTTTTTTTGTCATTTTCGAAAACAATTGCTCCGATAATATTATTTGGGAATTTTAGAAAGGATTTTATTTTTGTTTATGATTATTGTTAATAATAAAATAAACTACAAATTAGAACAAAAAGATTCCATCAAATATTTTCTATAATGGTTTATTCAAGGTAGTGTGTACAATTTTATCAAGTGCAATAATACAATCCAACATGACATTGCATAGAAAACAATACAACGATTTTTGAAAACGGTTTACTTACATGAATCAAATAAATTACAAAATGTACACGTTAGTTTAAACAGTATGCCAACAGAGTTATAAATTATGTATTTCCTTTCAACATTTATTGTGATGTTATCATGATCATGTGAAAGGGGAAGCCAACGTTCCAGATCATCCCACGTTGACAACCAGACCTTCACATATAGTTGATTAGTTCTTCAGTTCAGACGTGAGTTCTTCCTTCGTCTCGTAAGGTGCAAAGTGTGACAGGAAGTGAGGAGGAAAGAGCAAGAAACAAGGCTGGAGACGGCGCTCCAGATGCGGCGGTGGTGGTGGTGGTGGAAGTCCCGGGGGGGTTCCTAGGAGTCGGTGGCGTTCAGGGGGCTAGGAGGGCGCTGTAGAGACGGGGGCCTCTTCGGTGTCTGGGCCGAGCAGGGGGCGATGTGGGACACCAGCGGGCGTCCGTCGGGGCAGAGCAGCACGCTGGAGTCGGCCTCACACTTGGTGGTCCTGCCCGGCCAGAGGACCTCAGCCGGACCGGGTCTCAGACCGAACCCCCCTGGGGCGCCCCCCCCCTGGCCGCTCAGCGCGGGGACACAGGCCTGACTCATCTTGATCAGCATGTCCAGAGACTTTGTCCGGCACTCCAGAGAAGCCTTGATGGTCTTCCTCTCGCTCTCGATCGCCCCATCCTCGTCCTCCTCCTCTTCCTCCTCCTTCTGTTCCGTGTCGTCCTCCTCCTCTTCGGTTTCCGGGGAGATGTCTTTGGTGTGGTCGCCGTCGTCGGCGCTGCTGTGGTTGGCCGGTGCGTCGTCGGGTTCCCTCTTGACGGACAGGTCGAGGGGTCCTTCGTTGTGCGCCGCCGTCTGCTCCAGCGCCCGGTGGATGTGGAAGAGCTCGCTGCGGATGGTGCTCAGGTGTTCCCACAGGTGGCCCTGGGCGGGGAGGTCGTCCTTGTCCAGGTGGGAGATCTTCCTCTCCGCCTCCTGGTACTCCTGCAGGGCCTTGGAGAGGTCGTTCAGGAGCCCGGCCACCGACTGGGAAGGCCCGGCCACCGGCCCCGCTGTCCTGCCCGTGGTGCGGTCCGGTCTGGGGTCCACCCCACAGCCGGCCCGGGACGACGGCTCCATATTGGGGCCGGGAGGGGTGTCGTCCTGCCACGCCTCCACCGGCCGGGACACGAGCTGGGCCCCTTGGGAGCTGAGGGAACAGGCAGAGCATCCAAGTTCAAAATGTGCATACAATCTAGAATGTCGCACAACCTAATTTTAGAAACAAAGTGCAGAGTAGGAACATGATTCAGAATGAAGCAAGGTTAGCAGTTTTACAAATACGACCTTAGAGAATGATCGGACGATACTTAAATACAATATATATATATATATATAATATAATATAATGTGGGTTAAATTTGGCATTGATAGTAATGACTCTTACCTGCTGTGCAAAAGAAGCCTGTCAGCTGGAGAGGAGGAGTTCTGTATGTTCTTCATCACCTCCAGACCGAATCCCACGGCAGGCCGCTTCTCCACAGGGGCCTCACTCATCCCCTGCAGGGCCCCGGGCCTCTTGAGGCCCCAGCCAGTTCTACCTTCCCTGGCGGCCGACGTCAGCTTCTCCCCCGGCCTGAAACCTGCGTCAGGGCCCTCCCTCTGGGGGGAGACCCAGCCGGCCTGGGGGGACGATGGGTGGGCCCCTGGTCGCACTGCGGGGACCTTCCACAGGTTGACCTTAGGGGGGTAACTGGGCAGCCGGCCGGCCAGCCCACTGCTGGATGTGCTGCCGGCGGGGGCCTTCATCCCCTTGCTGGTATCACCATTCCCGAATGCGGTCGCTCCCAGGCTGTGCTCACAGAGGAAGGGGTAGAAGAGGCGTGGCGCTAGCAGCGTCCGGTCAGGGTGTGCGTGGATGCCAGAGGAGGGGTGGATGAGCTGCGCGGCAGAGGCGAGGAAGGGGAGCTGGTCCGCCATCTGGGCGTGGGTGGGGGTGTTTAGGCCGGGAGCAGCAGCAGCAGCGTTCATGTAGGAGAAGAGGCCCGGGCTGATGGGGTAGCCCACCCCAAGCAGGGACAGGTTGAGCCCGGTGGGGTCCTGGTAGTCCAGGAGATTGGGCGGGGGAGGATAGCAAGGGATGGAGCCTCCCATCCTGGACTGGACGCCCTCGGCCTTGGCCTTGGTGTGGCTCATGGTCAGCAGCCTCCAGTGCTCGGACAGCAGGCCGGGCGCGGTCAGGCAGGTCTTGGACAGCTTGTACTGCTTCAGCTGGGCCTCCACCTCCACCGAGCGGGCCCTCAGAAGCTGGTCTTCGAGGGAGAACATGTCTGCCATGAGGAGTTCGGATTCCTGCCGGCTTACAGGGTGTTTGGTACCCTGTGTGAGCCCTTGACTCCTGCCAGAGTTCTCCTTTGCTAGCCCTGTGAGCTCTGCCCCATCCACTCCTCCTCCCGCCTCTTCCTCCTCTCCTCCTCCGCGACTCTCTGGGTCCTCCCCTTCCTCGTCTAAGGGACCCCCCTGCCTGGGCCTCTCCTCAGGCTCTGTCCCCTGCCCCTGGTCCTCCTTCTGTGGCTTGTGGAGCCCATGTGCGTGCTGGAGAGGGCGCAGCTGCTCCGGATGGAGGATGTTGCCCTTCTTGTAGGGCCAGTCGGACTCTATGAGCAGTGAGAGGGAGTTCTTGCAGAGGCTGTACTTCATGTGGTTGTACAGATGAGACTTCTCCATGCAGGTGAAGGGGCACTGGAAGCACTTGTAGTTGTAGGGTTTCCCCCAGGGCCGGGGGATGTAGTGGGGCTTCTTGGGCTTGCGTTCCTTGTGCTTGCAGACGGACGCGACCTTACACCCATCCTCTTTAGACATGGCTCCCCTGGGCTCTTGTGAAAAAGGGCTAACTTAACGTCTCCTCCAAATGTCCTGCAAAACGGAAATAAATATTTGTTCAATAAAGGGTCAAGTGGTTTAGGGTAATGAGGTTTGTTATCTTCTCAACAAAACATGTTCATGGGCTGTGCCATAAAAGAGAATACATCAGCCTTGCAGACCACCGAGCATTAAGGTGTGGGTACTAGGGGGTAATGGCTGACACATGGCGCTCGGTAATAAGTGTCAGCCTCCTATTTGTGCTCCACGGGTGGATCCCGGCCCTTATCCCCCCTGGGGGTCTGACCCACCAACCACCACCCACTTTACCTGCCACTCCTCATTAAACTCAGGGCCCCGGCGGAGCCAGCAGGCCCTGGGCTGGGGGCCTGGGCCGGGGCCCACGGGGCTCTGCACCTGGATCAGAGGGGCTGCGCTCACGGGACCCTGACGTTAAGGCCTGGAGCCCCGGAGGCCGGCTACAGGCGTGGTGCGGCCAGGGAAGGGGAGGCCTGGGCGGGCAGGGAGAGCGGGCTGGAGCCTTGGTCTTTAATGAGGCGCCCATGGGGCATCATTAGTGGTGGGCGTGGATCTGGGTCAGAGAGCTTCACCCGGCTTCATCTGCTCCTCTGAGCTCCCAGGGTGAGGAGAGCCTGCTAAGTTCCACTTTGGACGGAGGTTTAGTTAAAGTCCTGTGAGTCCTCGTCTGGGGATCTGACAGGGCTCGCAAATATCACTAAATATCAAATTCTAAAACTTTGTCAAAACCCATTTTAAAATGTCAACATTTTAACAATTTAACAATTTAGTTGTCCAATAACCGTTTTTTTTCTAATAATTTCATGTTTGATAAATACTTAATACTCATAAGGAGAAATTAAAGAATAGGTTCTGAGGATCTTCCACGTTCTGAAGTGTATACTGAATGACTATTATTTTTCTGTTATTTTTTTTAAATTTTAATTACAATTTCATTGACGATCTATCCATAATTTTAGATGTGAGAGATACTTTTACATACTTTTATATTTGTGGAAACATTGTAACCTAAAGATAAACAGCAAAATTTGACATTACCCTATATATTATATTATATTTTGACTTACTGTATATATTTGAATATATATTCCTATATAAATGTCATATACTGTGTATTTTCACACTTATTATTATTATTGGCTTGAATCTATCTCTAAGTAAATGTTTAAAAAAAAAAAATCACCATCATTTCTAGGTTTTAATTTAGTTAAAAAGCATACATAAAATATATGTAACATTTCCCAATAAAAATGTTTTTCTATTGGATTCAAAGTGATGAATGATGCATAAGGGTCTTGTTTAACTGGGAGCACAGCCCTGAGCTTCCCCACAGAGAGAAGAGGAGGTAGCTGTGTTCTTTGAAGCCCCTGCTGTGAGGGGTCTATTTATTTGGGTGTCCTTCAAGTTGTTCAGTGAAAATGCTATTTGAGGAAAAGCGGATGAAACCCTATATGTCTGCATTTGACGACTGAAAGCGTCATGCTTCTCCTTTATTTGACAAGCTCTCCCTGGTTCTCCGAGCTCTGAAATGAAGGGCTCCCGGTTCCCCTCCTCCCCCGATTGCCCCTACACAAGTGTCCCGTTTGTGTCGGTGGGCCATCCTGTCTTCCCCGAGGCCGTATCCCTGCTCTCTGCCTCATAATGGAGACTTACAGTTGCTATTAAGAACCAATCAATAAAAATCATATTCTCCCCCCGCTGTGGTCGGCTCCCTGACCACTGACAGACCTCCCCCTCGGGCCCCCCAGACCCCCGGCCCTGTTTTTAGCCTTGTGGGTCGATGATCGTTCATGTCATCTATTGTTTCAACCGAGGAGGCTAAATGCTAAATGTTAAAAGCATTGATGAGTTACGTAACAACTGCAGCGGCCCAGCCCGTGGGCAGGGGTCTGCGGGGGCTTCTGTTCAGATGGTTAAACCACTACAAGAATCGATTTACCCTCAGTGAGACAAGCCGTGGTGCTGTTGGATCTATAGCGACATCTCAGCCTAGCCCCCTGCTGGGATCAGGTCACACACAGAGGGACGGGGAGGCTTACCTAAGACGGCCGTACGGAGGACAGGGGAGGTCGGCGTGGTGGTCTGCTTCTGGGGAAGGGAGCAGTCGGCGTGGTGGTCTGCTTCTGGGGAGGGGGAGCAGAGGGAGAGGATTAGCTGGGATTAGACGTGATGATCAATGTCAGGTTTCAAATGGTTCTAATGAACGGTGATCTTGTGATCCTGGCAAACTGTGAGTCGCTAGATTTTAACTTTTGAGCAACTGAAGAAATTTTGCAGGTTGTGCTTACAACAAATTTAATTTCTAAAATATAAAACATTAAATATAATTAGGCTAAATATAATGTTATGTAAGGATTAAGTATCCAACACATTACAAAATGTCATATTAAAATATTAAATGAGTACAAATTATATCTCTCTTGATAATACATTTAATGTGCACAACAAATATGATACAATTTATAAATCATAGCCAGAACGTGGTGTTTAATGGTGACCTTAATGAGCAGGGCCTGGCTTTCCTGCACACATTACCAGCACGTAAAACAAGCAGTTTGGACAAATACATTTATAGGTTTAATAAAAATGATCCAAAATAATCTTTATACTAAGAACAGTAGCCTTCTCTTCATAAGACGAAACGGTCCCAAAGGCCTCCTTCGTCACTAAAGTCATAGTTTAAACCGCTATTTCCTCACGTCAACACATTCCATCACACGTCGTATGTGTTGACATAAACAAAGATAAATCAAACATGGTTGTCGTAATTAAAAGTGCGTAATCTTAGTAGTTGTTCCAACATACCTGGACCGCGGCGCGCTGCGTCCCCGGTGCGTCTGGCTGTGGTACGTCCCCGGTGCGTCTGGCTGTGGTACGTCCCCGGTGCGTCTGGCTGCAGGTTCTTGTGCGTAAAAGCTACGACGGGAGTGCTGCGCGTCCCGCTGGAGTGGGAGCGCGGGGGCGGCAGCGGGGGGGCTTTATATCGACTCCCAGCGCCGCCTGCAGCTTTTACGCACAAGCTTTTACGCAGCCAGCTCTCCGCCCCCTCCGCCGCGCCTCTGTGTGGAGTGGAACAATATTGGCACAGGTTCGATCCCCTGGTGATACCCATGGGTTTCAAATAAATAGACATGAATCAGAATTAGGTTGAAGTTGTTTGGTCATAGGCCTGTAAACCCTATGGTTCGTTTCATTTGATTAAGTAAAACATAATTCCCCGTATAGGAATGCCTTATATGGGGAGTATGCCAATATCCGTGGAGTACTTTATTTTATATTTATTGATTTATTTACTTTATGTACTATATTTGGTATTTAAGCACATTTATGCGGAAGCTATTAATTAATATTAAATATGAATTAATATCAATGTGTTCAAATAATTCAAGGTATTATTTTCAGCATTTTCACTTTTACTGAGAATAAGTTAAAACATTAGAAAATAAAAAAGTTGTTTTAAAATGTTTATAATTTAGGCCTTAAAAAAACGTCCGGACTTGATGCAGTCAGATTATGGCACATAGTATGGATTAAAATATTTGTATTTAATTTACATCGAAAATTGTATTTCTCAATTTACTCTGAAAATGTGATGAGGAAAATGAAATATCCAACTCCTCTTTTTATTTGCCGTTGTAGAAGACCTCAGTATTAATTTGTTCATGTCAAAATAGAATGGGATTCATTTAGAAATCGCCCTCAAATCCCGCACCACAAATAAAACATGGCACAAAAGGTTTCACCCGGAGTAAATGTCCTGTTACCTTTTAACCACAGATGCAGATTATAAATCCCTTTGAATGCCCCCTTCACACGGTTAACCACGCTTCTAACAATCCTCTACCAGCACAAGTTCCACTTTCACACTACAACACAGTATTAGCATTAGCGTATTGCAGGATTGGAGTGCGTTCAGTCTGCATATCATTTGCATACTTTATAGTCATTATCAGAATCTGAATCTGAATCTGAATTACTTTTATTGCATCTTATTGTACGAGTACACAAGAGTACAATTCTTAGGCTTGGTTCCTCAACAGCCACATAGCAGCAACAATACAAGTTAAAGTAAATAAAGATAAGCAAAAATAAAAAAAAGTAGCAGCATAGATCACATAATAAATAATAATAAACAAATAAAATAAAGTAAGTAATAATGAAAGAGGCTGAAACAGTGGTAATAAGTAATGAGTAATGATAAGTGATGAGGTATAGTAAAATGTAAAGTGTAGTGTAAAGTGTTCAAGTGGTAGTGGTTGATTATGAGTGGTCTGAAGTCTGTTGGTGGAGGCTCCCAGCTGTTGTGTTGGAGAGACGCGTTTGAAACCAGAGGGTGGATGGACAAGAGGTCAGTGAGGTAGCAGTGCGTTTATGTGATATATTGAGTCGATACCGTCGGTTCCAGAGGCCTGATTGACCGGTTCACTGTTTCTCCTCTTGAATGAACGATTCTCTCTTTACTAATGACTCTCCGGCCTCTTCCAAATCCTTCTCTTCTTTCTTCTGACTCGCACCTTCTTCCTTTCTTTTGTATTTGTTTGTTTGTGGCCTTCTTCCTTTAATTTCTCCTTCTTTCTAATTTTATTTCTATATTTCTAAACACCTCTCTCACCCTCTCTCACTCATGACTTAGATTCCACATATATCTGTAATTGTCTCTATCTGTATCTTTGTCTCTGGGCTCTCTCTCTCTCTCTCTCTCTCTCTCTCTCTCTCTCTCTCTCTCTCTCTCTCTCTCTCTCTCTCTCTCTCTCTCTCTCTCTCTCTCTCTCTCTCCATCCCCTCCCTCTCTCTCTCTCTCTCTCTCTCTCTCTCTCTCTCTCCCTTCCCTCCCTCTCTCTCTCTCTCTCTCTCTCTCTCTCTCTCTCTCCCTTCCCTCCCTCTCTCTCTCTCTCTCTCTCTCTCTCTCTCTCTCTCTCTCTCTCTCTCTCTCTCTCTCTCTCTCTCTCTCTCTCTCTCTCCCTCCCCTCCCTCTCTCCCTCTCTCCCTCTCTCTCTCTCTCTCTCTCTCTCCCTCTGACTCTCACCCTATTATCTCCCTCCCTCTCTCTCTCTCTGACTCTCACCCTATTATCTCTCTCCCTCTCTCTCCGTATCGCTCTCTCTCTCTGCTACGGACGCTCGCTATGAGCTCACTAGCGATAGCGTAGCAATGTGGGTCTTGCGGGGCCCTCGGAGTGTGTGTCGGTGCCTGGGAGCTGGGGCTACTAGTGGAGTAGGGGGCCCTTCAGCGGCCATCAGTACGCCTGTCACTCTGCCACCTCCAAATGCAGTCTGACAGCCCCCAATGTAGGGCTAACCAGCTGGAGATAATGTGACAGAAGTGGGAGAGGGGAAGGTGGTGGGGGCGGGGGTTGGAGGAGAGACAGCGGAGAGAGACGGATGTGCTGCAACCGAGAGGAAGTGAGGGGAGTGTTGTCTTAACTCGGAGAGTCTCCCTCGCTAGACAGGTGTCACTTTTAGCCGCTGAGTTTCCAAGGAACTCGTAACTATTCTGTCTGTCAGAGCTGTCACTCACCTCCTCCCGTTGGACAGGAGATCCACAAACTGCCCAGGTGAGGCACCGGGTCTGACATGCGTGGGGATGCTCCTGCTCTGTCTGGGGTCGGATCCTCTTACCGAAGGAGGTCTGATACATTACTGGAGCAGTCCAAATGTGTGGTTCTTAAACATCCCTGGAAACCTCTTTTAGTGGCTGAGGTAGTGCTGTTGAGCACCGCACATGGGCGGGCACATCCCAAGGTGACCTGGAAAGGGTGTTTGTCTTTCAACGGTATTAATGACTGGGGACATGCATCACGAAAACATGCATCATAAAGACATGCATCATGAAGACATGCATCATGAAGACATGCATCATGACATCATGAAGATATACTGCATGAAAACATGCATCATGAAGACATGCATCACAAAAACATGCATCATGAAGACATGCATCATGAAGACATCCATCATGACATCATGAAAACATGCATCATGACATCATGAAGAAATGCATCACATCATGAAGACATGCATCATGAAGACATGCATCATGAAGACATGCATCATGACATCCGTAAGGACATGCATCATGAAGACATCCATCATGACATCATGAAGACATGCATCATGACATCATGAAGAAATGCATCACATCATGAAGACATGCATCATGAAGACATGCATCATGACATCATTAAGGACATGCATCATGACATCATGAGGACCTGCATCAATGACATCATTAAGGACATGCATCATGACATCATGAAGACATGCTTCAATGACATCATTAAGGAAATGCATCATAAATGACATCATGAAGACATGCATCATGACATCATGACGACATGAAGACATGCATCATGAAGACATGCATTGTGAAGACATGAAGACATGCAGCATCCCCACTCTGCAGGAGAATGAAAGAAGGTGTGTGTTTGCAGAGAGAGTTGCGGGTGCTTATAGAGAGCATGTGGGCTGGCTGACAGCAGCACTCTGTTACCGCTCACAGAAAACACACTCAGGCCTGATACAACATGGCTGCCAGAGGACACCCAGCTGCTGAGGAACACAGACACACACAAACAAACACACACACACACACACACACACACACACACACACACACACACACACACACACACACACACACACACACACACACACACACACATACACACATATACACACACACACACACACACACACACACACACACACAAACACACACACACACACACACACACACACACACACACACACACACACACACACACACACACACACACACACACACACACACACACACACACTCATACACAAACACAAACACACACACATACATACACAAACACACATGCAATACACACAAACACACACAGATATACACAGTTACAACCACCAACACAAATACACCCATCCATGCATACACACAGAGTTATAATGTGTTCCAAAAAAATCACTAGATACAAAGAGAGAGAGAAGGACAGGTAGAGAGGAGGCTTGTAGATCCAGAGAGGGATAGATGAGCGATAGAGGTAGAACGATAGATAGAGAGAAAGGGACAATGAGAGGAGGCAGAAACAGGGACATGAAGAGATGTGTAGGGAGTGATGGAGGGAGACAGACAGAGCGAGACAGAGGAGTCTGTCCCTAACGCGTGGCTCCTGCCAGGCTCTAGGACCTGGGGGGGGATAGCTGAGAGGCTCTCTGAGCCACGCTGCCGGGCACATTAACTAAACTCATATCCCTCTCAGCCCCCATCAATTATTCACCAGCGGCTCCTCCTCTAACCTCCTTTCTCTTCCTTTTTCAAAGGAGAACTTCTCCGCCAGCCATTGTTTGCTTTGCCAACGCAGAGTGAGAGAAGCTCCTGAGCGCCTGGAGAGCCCTCCCCCAGCTCCGCCCCCCCAGTGGGGGGTCCCGGGGGGCCGCCAGGGCTCCTCCGGACGAGCACAAGCTCATCAACGCTTTGCGTCACTGTTGCATCGACTGATTCTGATTTACAAGTGAGTCCTGAAGGGGTCCACACGCCGAGAGGAGAGCCTAGGTCTCCACCAGGCGATGCATCTTCTCCAGACCGCGGGGTTGATTCCCAACTGTCGTGTACTGTGTGTCATTCCTCTTTCTCTCATCAACTCACTCGACTCTCTTCATGTTCTGGTCCATACATTCACAGGAAGTCCATGAATCTGTATTTAAGGTATCTGTGAATCCAAAATATTCTTTTTTTTGTTTTAAATGTCTTCGTATGTCTTCTGTGATCTTCAAGCTATGCTCTCTGGTCCACTGATTCTAAGATAATAGGGGAATGCAGCAAAAGCTCACCAATCAGGTTGTGTAGGTTCTACTCTGCTCCAACCTCAGATCTCGACGCCACAGAGGGATGTGTGGATCTCGGGATGGGTAGTGTCTGAGAGAGGGGGAGGCTTCTCAATGCTTATTGTTATACCCACTGTGTGGGATGTGTGGATCTCTGGATGGGTTGTGTCTGAGAGAGGGGGAGGCTTCTCAATGCTTAAGGTTATACCCACTGTGTGTGCTGCATAAGCACGACATCGCTCATTATAACGTACAGACTTGACAACGCATACTTGCTTGAAAATACATATTACCATAAGACATGGCCACAGGAGTAATACCTCCTCCTACAGTGCTCAACCTCCAAACAATGTATGTGTCAAAGTCTTCCAACTTACGCTGAAACACATTTTTTACGAAACAAGGATTTATCAGTGGCTCTGAAGGAGATGTGCCGTGGTTGTATCTCGGCCTCCGACAGACTGACACCGTTTTGTAGTTTGTATCGGCCTTCATATGGGCAGGGCCGTGTACCAGCGGGGGTGGGACACTCAGTCGAAGCCTTCTGGGTTTGATCCTCTGTGTCTGCAGTCCAACCTGCAGGCCTCCTTCAGCAAGAGGCCGTCACCCCTGCCTGCTGCTCAGGTGCCATGCCGTCATTCCGACGCCTCATTGTTCCGACGTCTCAATGTTCCGAAATATTTCCGATTAGATCGACATGCCACTATTCCGACGGTTCAATGTTCCGAAAACGAAACCCATTGGTCCGAAGGTCCGTTAGTCCGACTTTTCGAAAAGGAGGCGCATTAGGCCGACGGTTCAATATGCCGAATAGGAAAAATAGTTTTATACCTCGCTCGCTCGCTCCCTCTCCCTCTCTCTCTCTCACTCTCTCTCTGTCTCCAAAATACAACCTAGGCCTACATATCACGTTCACGATGAATTTTGGCGGGCAAAAAGACAACGCTCGTTTCGACACGGTGTTGCAGCACCATGGACAGAGAGCGGAGGTCTAATAATTCTCTACACGGGCACGAACACACACACACACACACACACACACACACACACACACACACACACACACACACACACACACACACACACACACACACACACACACACACACACACACACACACAGTGAGAGTGAGAGAGAGAGGGAGCGAGCGAGGTATAAAACTCTTTTTCCTATTCGGCATATTGAACCGTCGGCCTAATGCGCCTCCTTTTTGAAAACTCGGACTAACGGACCTTCGGACCAATGGGTTTCGTTTTCGGAACATTGAACCGTCGGAATAGTGGCATGTCGATCTAATGGGAAATATTTCGGAACATTGAGGCATCGGAACAATGAGGCGTCAGAATTACGGGCAGGCCCCGCTGCTCAACGGTTCTGAATGGACCCGAGTTCACTGGGACTCATCTTGGAGGCAGCGCTCAGGATGGGACCAAGCGGGTCTCTTCAGAGCAGTTCCTGTGTTCTAAATGTGTTGATGGAGATTTATGACTGGACCAGGAAGCCTGCCCTAGAGCTCAGAAAGAGACATTTCACTCTTAAATGAACAATCAGCCAGAGAAGAGCAGGACAGGCCTGGGCGTGTTGCCAGCCTTCAGACTGGCAAATCTCAACCGCAAACGGCTGTCTGCAAAGGTCTGTCCATCAAAGGTCAGTTGGGGTATGACGTGCCAGGGCCCTGTCTCTCTTGATCCCCCTGCCCTTATATATATATATTACATATATAACATACTTTAAATGCTATCTAAGGTTGTTGATCAGTGATGCAGTTTGTAATCTGACCGTTGGGAAGGGGGGAGGCTCTTGCAGAGTAAGGTTTTGCAGGGTAGGGATCCAACACTTTTGTGGACCGTGGCCCCATTTTAGACTTTTAAAATCAAACATTGTTGTGCATCTGCAATCATCTGCCGGTAGCATTGATGTCCCGGTGAGTTCACTGGACGTTGTTTGCTCCTAGCCTTGAAATATGAATTTTATTTTATTTAGAAATGCAGTCTTTGAAACATTCGCTGCTTTGGATAACAATCAAGTTTCTATGGGGATCCTCAGTGTTCACGTTGACGGCCTTTCTTCACAGGGATGCTTGTTGTCATGGTGACGGCCTGTTTTCAGGGTACAACTCTAAGGTTGTCAAGGTTTGTTGTCACCATAGTGACCATCAATTTCAATGATAGTGTTAGCAGACACCACGTACCCACGTACATTACGGCGAGGGTTGATTAAGTTAAAGTCAGGCTGCATCTAGAGTATCATCATGGCGTGACTATGTGAGCGCATTGTGTGTGTGAAGTGTTGGTAACCAAGGCACCCGGATCAATCCGTTACCATGGCGAACACCCTGACAGCAAACAGCTGGTTGGCTGCTGGTTGCCTAGGCTCTCGTCTCCATCTCCCCCCGTCCCCCGACTAACATCCTCCCCTGAGGGGCGGGGGCTCGGTTGCCGTGGCACCTGTGGGGTGTCACCTGACGGGGGAAGATGGAAGTGGAAGTGAAGGGAAGCAGACCATTCTGTCAGAGAGCATCAGGACAGCTGTCCGTCACACCACACAGCTGCAGGGTGTGCGTGTGTGCGTGTGTGTTTGTGTGTGTGCATATTGGGGTGTGTCTTTGTGCATGTGTTTGTTTGTGGATGTTTATGTGCTTGTTTGTGTGTGTGTAGTGTGTGCCAGTGCATTAACTCAGAGGCCCTACGGGGAGTGTGTGTGTATGTGTGTGTGTGTGTGTGTGTGCGTGTGTGTGCGTGTGTGTGTGTGTGTTTGTGTGTGTGTGTGTGTGTGTGTGTGTGTGTGTGTGTGTGTGTGTGTGTGTGTGTGTGTGTGTGTGAGTGTGCGAGGGTGTGTGTGTGCATATGTTTGTCATTGCAGACGATGACTCCATGTGTTGCCATTAACGCTTTGATCCCTGAGAGTGTATCTACACACACACACAGCTCCGGGGGGTGTTCTCTAGTGGACGGATGACTTCTCCAGCACTGAGTTATCCGGAGAGGACAGTGCTGTCTCGCTAACATTGGTTTGATTTAAGGTTTGTTGAAACGAATATGCTGAGAATTGTCTTACACAGAATCAGACGAGTTGTGTGATTCGTTAGCCGCTTCCATCGAGCTGCAGAGTTCCTGCAGCCTCCTGCTGGTGTAAGGGGAAGAAACACTGATCTGTGTGGTCCCTAATAATCCCTAAAAAAATAGCAAAATAAGTGTTTTATTATTTTTTCAACTAAAATTAACGTCACATCCTAAACCCACACATTTCATAAATGCAATAAAGTATAGGCTATTGGTTATTTTATGTGTAGTATAACTATATATAAAACATGAGATGCCGTGTTATCTTCATTTTAGGGGTTAAGTAGGTATCGTGGCTGCAGATAAATTGTATTTGGTGGGAGAGGGACAAGAAATGTCTCTCGATAGTGCCGTTGCCTTACTTACTGTGATATAGAGTGAACACATCATTCTGAGCACAGATAAATGAAGTGAAACCACCCCATTCAAATCAAATTGCATGTCAGCTGACTTAGTTTAAGTTAAGCCTTTCCTCACCAATAAACACAGAAATAAAATGGAAACATCGTGTTGAGGAAACACAGGTAGGCTACATGGATATCAGGGAACCGAAAGTCATGTCATCGAGAACGAAGTTATGTTGTTGTAAGACCAAAGTTATGGTGTTGTTACACCAAAGAATTACATGACATTCTGATGTCAGTGGCTACCAGAGCAAGGCCGTTGTTCACGTCTGTGTGATGACTGCATTGATTTCTGAGTGAGACCCGAGTGTAATGCCATCAAGAACAAGATGGGGTTAGTCTTGGTGTGTTCATAGGTGAACACATCGTGTGTCATTAATGCCGCGTTTCCACTGCAGGGTGTGGTACGGTTCGGTTCGCCTCAGTCCGGTAGGGAGGGGGCTGTATAGCCCAGCTCAGTTCCGAGGCCGCGTTTCCACCGCCGACAGTACCCTTTATGGTAGGCCGGATGTCAATCGCCACGGCAGCTACGTAAACATGGTGACATCATAGCAGCGCGACACAGTGTAGCCTGCTCAATAAAAACAATGGAAAAGTTGAACGCGACACATTAAACCAAGAGCTACCATGGAAGTCGTCCAGCAACAGTTCCTGGCCTTTATGCTTTTCATTTGGCAGTTAATCAACTTCCGAATGCAAGCTTTGTTTGACGAAAGTTTGGAGGCTACTGTTTGTTTGTTTTTATCCCCACGTCGCCCAGAAGTGACGATTCTGTCGTCCAATCAACGGAGGGGTGTGTAGCTCGAATATCCCGGCACCCTTTCAGGCGTCTCAGTACCCCAACGGAGGAGTACTGAAGACGAGGGCAAAACGATTACGGCTCAGGACGGATCGCGCCTACTTTTGGCGGTGGAAACTCAATCCGTACCGCACCTTTGCGAACCGAACCATACCGCACCCTGCAGTGGAAACGCGGCATAAGTTATCCTTTATTGTCCCTTTTTGGGGGATAAAGGGACAAGGGACTGGCAACCACATTTCTGCCTACCGGTCAGGATTCAAACCGGCCACCCTCCGGTGACTGGTCCAACTCCTTAACCAGTAGGCCACGGATGCCCTGTTTCCTTTAGGTGGGCATTACCGTGTGTCACATCATGTGTCTTCAGGTGGGTATTACCATGTGTCACATCATGTGTCTTCAGGTGGGTATTACCATGTGTCACATCATGTGTCTTAAGGTTGGTATTACCATGTGTCACATCGTGTGTCCGCAGGTGAGCATTAGCGTGTGGAACATCGTGTGTCATTAAGTGAGCATTACCTTGAATTTCTATGAATTAGATAGATTCACCCACTAGGTCTAAGAAGTCGGACCAATCTTGTTTGTTGACGTTGTCTCCAGCAAATAGCATCCCATAACACGACCAAAAGCTTTTTATGCTTTGGTTTGGGGTTTCTTAGCCCAACAGAGTTTAACGACCCGGCCCCGGACCCCTTCTTAGACTATGCCATCAGACTTCATTCCTGCTTCTCCGCCTTGATTCTTAGTTATAATGTTTGGTCACTCATGCTAACAATCTTCTCTGTCTACCTGCCTGTTGCTGACCCTCACCTGTCTTGTTATATATATATATATATATATATATATGGGCTTTTCCATTTTTTTTGGCTTTCTCCAGGACAAAGCTTACGCTATTCAGTTTTTTTGATTGACCTTAATATGACACCGTTGGCGCGCAAATAAAGCTGTGTTCAAAATCGTTCCCTATACACTCACTCACTATTCCCTATATAGTGTTCATGATATAGTGCACTATATAGGGAACGAACAAACGAGAATTCGGACACTACGCTGAACATTTCTAAACGTAATTTGCGTCAGTAAATGCGCTGGGTATTTGTGTGACGCAGATAGATGCGCCCAGATCATGTTAACAAACCGGGCACTCACGAGGAAAGCTGGAGGTTGTATTGATGTTGAATGTTAAATTTCCTTGTTCGAGTTTTTTTAAATTAATTTTGAATGTTAAATATTCTATGTTAAATCCCAAATAAATTGTTGGCATTTCTAAACGAAAGCCGGAGACTCCATCATTAAATGTATTCGTTTTTGCGTTATTCAGCTTCTTCTTCTCCTCCGGAAAAACACGACCGCATTGCATTGTGGTAGGCGGGAGTAACATGTAGGGTACATTGTATGTACACTCAAATTTTAGGTATTTTAAGTGCTCTATATAGTGCATGAAATTAACCACTGAGAATTCGAACACCACTACAAAATGGCGAGCACCCTATATAGTGCACTATATCCGTGATAGGGAACGATTTCCTACACAGCTTTAGTCAGTACTGCTTACCCAGCTGACGTCAGCGAGTGTACCAGGACACATTCAGCGTACACACTGCTGAATGAAAATGGCCCTATGGGATCTCAATACGTCCTGTGTCACACCTGTACCTAAAGCTGTCCACTTGTGATCTAGAAAATCTGTACCTGAACTAACGTCCCCTCAAACCAACTAACGTCCCCTCAAACCAACTCACCTCCCCTTAAACCAACTAACGTCCCCTCAAACCAACTGACGTCCCCTCAAACCAACTCACCTCCCCTTAAACCAACTAACGTCCCCTCAAACCAACTGACGTCCCCTCAAACCAACTCACCTCCCCTTAAACCAACTAACGTCCCTTCAAACCAGCTAGTGTCCCCTCAAACCAGCTAATATCTTCGCAAACCAACTAACATCCCCTCAAACCAGCTAACGTCCCCTCAAACCAGCTAACGTCCCCTCAAACCAACTAACGTCCCCTCAAACCAGCTAATGGCCCCTCAAACCAACTAACGTTCCCTGAAAAACTAGCATAAACCCCCGGTTGAGGGTCTTATGGGAGGTTGGGCGGTCTGACATTTAGCTGGATGGAGGGCAAGAGATTGAGGAAGAGAGAGGGAAATGAAGAGGGATTTTTTAAATTTATTATTAATTATTAGGATATAAATGGAGAGGGAAAGAGTGAGAGGGATAGAGATGGAGAGAGCAGGAAAGAGAGAGAGGGACAGAGATGGAGAGAGAGGGAAAGAGAGACAGGGAGAGTGGGCTCTGGTCGGTCATGCGGGAGGAATGTAGGGAGACAGAGAGCAAAGGGCCCCACAACCGGCCCTGGGGCGGCCCCCAACTCCCAACTACAAGTCCATGTTTTAGCATACCATATGTTCTCCTCCTACTCTCCACCTCCCTCCCTCCAAACACCCAGTTAGCAAGTAAACAGGACAGGAACCAATAGCTAGAGGGCTGTCTTGTTTCTATTGAGCTGGCTCTCTCTCTCTGTCTCTCTGTCTCTCTGTCTCTCTCTCTCTCTCTCTCTCTCTCTCTCTCTCTCTCTCTCTCTCTCTCTCTCTCTCTCTCTCTCTCTCTCTCTCTCTCTCTCTCTCTCTCTCTCTTTCTCTGTCTCTCTCTCTCTCTCTCTCTCTCTCTCTCTCTCTCTCTCTCTCTCTCTCTCTCTCTCTCTCTCTCTCTTACTCTCTCGCTCTCTCTCTCTCTCTCTCTCTCTCTCTCTCTCTCTCTCTCTCTCTCTCTCTCTCTCTCTCTCTCTCTCTCTCTCTCTCTCTCTCTCTCTCTTTGTATGTCCCTCTCTCCATGTCGATCAAACTTCGGAGAGTTTCTCACTATGTCACAGTTCA
>NC_044065.1:20598857-20601357 GCF_902167405.1 Gadus morhua
ATCGTAGGTTGGAGCATTGGTATATTTCTCTTTATAAGGCTACATCATTTGAACTGCCGCCTTACATATGTTCTCTCCTAACTCCTAAAGTCACCACCAGGAATTTTAATCTTCAATCATATGGGCAAATCATGTAAGACATTCCCCGAACACAAACTGTCTTCGGTGAGAGTGCCTTTAAAGTTGTTGCACCCACATCCTGGTATAAACTGCAGAGTCATCTACAATTAGACTGCATTCCAATATTGAAACACTTTAAAATTAGGATAATGGACTATTTGAGTACTAAAGCAACATGTGCAAATATTGAAGGTTGCTGGTGATCATGTTGAGATTATGTTAAAGGCCAATTGCCTTTTTCTATTTTATGTTGTCTGCTTTTTAATGTATATGTGGAACTATATGCTGCTATCGTGGCCAGGACTCCCTTGTAAAAGAGATACTGAATCTCAATGGGATTATTCCTGGTAAAATAAAGGTAAAAAAAAAAAATACGTTACTGTGAGATTGTTGTCAACAGCCTTTGGATACTTTGGCGACGTAATGATTCAGTCTAAATGAAAACCTCCTTCCAAATGACGGTGGACATGAATGCATATACTTTCTCGGATGCATAAAAAATGAATATTGGGTTCTATAGGGAGATTATTACAGGTATATGTTTGGGTTCAAAGAGTTTACTTAGCAGTCTCTTGTCTTATATGTCTGGAACCGACTTAACGGAAAGGGCAATTGAAGGCAGGATAACTACGGTCCCCCCATTGGAGGCTGTCCCCCAACACCTAGATAAGCAACACTAGTCTCCCCCAGACTCAGACCAGTGTTTCATTCAGAATCATGGTCTTGTCCACAGGGGAGTTCACTGGGTTAGCATGTGCTTTTTCGTTTGCTTGCAGCCTAGCTCCTGTTCATGTGATCATATTAGAAACATTTTCAATGTGTTCAGAATATTTTGTAATTCAAAACGAGCGCTAGTAACAACACAGTAAGGTTTTAGTTTGTCTGCAAACAAGCTGATAATCCAACACAGGGAGCCTTTATTCACAGCGTCAGTAGTGAAGAATTATGTGTGTGTTTGTAGACAAACTACAATGTGATTCGTTGTTTCTGGTAACACGATAACATTGTGTGTGGTAACGATTAGTCGTCTATTTGGTACACATGGGGTATATTTGTAAAGAAATAAAAGTTAATTCATGAACAGGAGCTAGGCTATAACTCTGCAATTCAATGGAAGCGGCTGACGGAAAGCACATGCTAACGCAGCCAACTCCCCTCTTGACGCAACATGATGATTCTGGAATGAAACAATCATCTGAATCTGGGTAAGACAGGTATACGCTGATTTACTGATATGTCTTTGTATCCCTTTAATTGTGTGGAGGTGTGGTGGAGGCGTGAATAAGTGAATGGGAGACTGAACTTGTCATTGAGCTTTGAGTTCCCCCAGTTGTTCAGCAACATGGATACATTTATAAATGTAGCGACCTAAAGTCACTAAGGAATTTATACATCAGATAATGAGTTGACAGCGCCTCGCAATAACATCAGGCTGGTTATCTGCAGTGTTAGTGACACCAGCGTGTGTGTGGACGGAGGGTCTGTCGAGTGGGACCCCATGCAGGGCTCAGAGCTTTGTGTCCCCAGGCCAGGTGTTCCCCTTCAGCAGAGGAGTTACACGGTTAGGCTGTGTGCACTCACAATGTGCACTACTGCCATGTCCCTTCTCCGTCCTGTCTCCGTCTCCTCATCTTCGTCTCCGTGCCACGTCTCTCTCTCCATCTCCCTCTCCGTCTTCGTCTCTGTCTCCCTCTCTGTCTCTTTCTCTCCCTCTCTATCCCTCTATCTCCGTCTCCCTCTCTGTCTCTTTCTCTCCCTCTCTACCTCTCTATCTCCGACTCCCTCTCTGTCTTTCTCTCCCTCTCTATCTCTGTCTCCCTCTCTGTCTCTTTCTCTCCTTCCCCCTCTCCGTCTGCATCTCCGTCTCCATCGCCCTCTCACCGTCTCAGTCTCCCTATCCGTCTCTCTGTCTCTCCGTCTCTCTGTCTCACCGTCTCTCTGTCTCTCCGTCTCTCTGTCTCTCCGTCTCTCTGTCTCTCCGTCTCCGTCTCTCTGTCTCTCTGTCGCACCGTCTCTCTGTCTCTCCGTCTCTCTGTCTCTCCGTCTCCGTCTCTCTGTCTCTCCGTCTCCGTCTCTCTGTCTCTCCGTCTCCGTCTCTCTGTCTCTCCGTCTCCGTCTCTCTGTCTCTCCGTCTCCGTCTCTCTGTCTCTCCGTCTCCATCTCCCTCTCACCGTCTCAGTCCCCCTATCCGTCTCTCTGTCTCTCCGTCTCTCTGTCTCTCCGTCTCCATCTCCCTCTCACCGTCTCAGTCCCCCTATCCGTCTCTCTGTCTCTCCGTCTCCATCTCCCTCTCACCGTCTCAGTCTCGCTATCCGTCTCTCTGTCTCTCCGTCTCTCTGTCTCTCCGTCTCTCTGTCTCTCCGTCTCCGTCTCTTGTCCC
>NC_044065.1:20606357-20623857 GCF_902167405.1 Gadus morhua
TCACTGGGTTCTGAGATTGATGCATTCTAACATCCAAGAAGGTGGAACATTTGGCCGCTGACCCGCAGCCACAGCGCGCGCCCTGTGCCGTCCTCAGCGCGCCGACGGGCTCCTCGGTCAGAACAAACACACGCACACGCACACGCACACGCACACACACACACACACACACACACACACACACACACACACACACACACACACACACACACACACACACACACACACACACACACACACACCCCACAATAGCAGCGCAGCCTCAGGGCAACTGCGGCTGCGTGGTGGAAACTTCTCCAGTTTTTTACGCAAGGAGGTCAGGACGGTCTCAGGTCTCGCGGGGTTTGGAGAGGACTCGAGGGGTCTGGAGAGGTCGCGGTGCGGTGCGCCTTCTCGGTGCGTCCCGGGCCGGGACCAAGAGGACCGACCTGATGTTCTGAGAGGGATCTTCGTAAGAAATATTCTACCCTATGACTCGATATGACGGATCCTAACTAAATGAGGTCACCTTGTTAACTTCAAAAAGGTTTTCCATATATGAAGCAGGCATTTTAATTCATTAATATTGCCGTCACCGTCGTTTTTAGAAAGTGATTTCATTGAACACGTTTTCATCCACGACAGATGTGTTGTCGAAATTCAGTTTACCAGGATCAACACTTCGTGTGTGTTGCCAAGTCTCTAAAGTCACTTAACGGGGGCCTTATGCACATCATTTCTCCAGATAATTAAATCCATTTTTAACACAATAAATATTCATCCGCATTCCAACATTTTTGGGTGTGTGCGTTGAGATGTTTTATTTCAGCCCCTGGAGGGTTTTTACATCATGGGATAATTGGTAGTTATTAAGTTGATGCGTATGAAGAGGAACCCGCAGCAGATAGGCCGAATACTACTGCCTTGTTGCTGTTTCACCTCCCGTTCCACGGTAGCCGTTCAGATGTGAAAATGAAGACCAACACGTTTACGCGGAAGGACAAACGCTCCAAAGGTCAAACGCCTTTAAGGAGCTGAAAGGTTACAAATGTCCCCTTTTTAATGTTTTTTAAACGGTTAAATGGTTGTAATGTGCCTGTATATGTAGGCCACATTGTTCCTTATATAGCCAAATGCTAAGCAAATATGCACATAAATAAACAGCCCTACTTACCATAAATCCCTTTATTCAATTTAATATGATATCAACGTAAACCCTAGACCTCATAGTTTAAAAAGCTAGATTTTTTTGAAATGGCTGAATTACTGAAGCTTTATGTTTCAATAAAGGACATATTTTTGGTATTTAGTATTTGGGTCGACGTTGGCAAACAATGCCGTTTCAAATGACGCGACATCTAAGAAGGCGCGTAATGATGGCCGGAGACAGCTGGTTCTGACGGCCCCCCTGAGGACACATCTGGCACACGCACTCAAGCACGCGCACACCCACAAACACACACACACACACACACACACACACACACACACTCGCGTCCACATACGTTCACACACACGCACTTTTTTGAACTATCAGGAACATAATTCACAGCCAATAAATAACAACAGGTAAATAGCTTTATTTTAAGAATTATTCTACAGCATTTTAACGCTCCAGTGCAGAACAGTGTGTGTGTGTGTGTGTGTGTGTGTGTGTGTGTGTGTGTGTGTGTGTGTGTGTGTGTGTGTGTGTGTGTGTGTGTGTGTGTGTGTGTGTGTGTGTGTGTGTGTGTGTGTGTGTGTTGTCGGCGCAGGGTGGTAAACTACAGGTCACTCAAAGCGATTAGAGACACATGGAGACGCAGAACAACATTACGGAGACCATGACGCCACACAACAGTCCAACCGGAACGCGCTTCGGTGCTCGCGACTCCACAACGGCATCGGTCAGTCAGTCGTCGTCCACCACCAGGACGTTCCCGCTGGGCGCGTACTCGATGCTCGCCCAGGCGAACACGTTGCCCTCGGGGACCCGGTGTCCGTAGTGCCAGGCCTGGATGGCGCTGCGGGACAGCACGTGGTCCCACATGTTGAGGTCCGTCACCTCGCCCACGAAGCTCTGCGTGGCCTCCAGGTCCCCCAGGTGCTTGTCGGCGTCCTGCCCCAGCAGCACCGTGCCCCCGGGCCGGACCGTGTGCCCGGGTTTGTACACCTGGTAGCTGCTGCGCTTGCCGTCCACCCAGAAGGCCGTGAGTCCCCGGTTCGACTCCCAGGTGAGGCAGAGGCTGGTACGGAAGGTGGTGATGGGGGGCAGGTGGAAGAAGACCCCGTCGCCGCTCAGGGTGAATGACACGCGGCCGTCCCTCTCGCGCCACACGTTGAGCTCGTCGTAGTCGGCGGTGCGGTAGGCGAATAGGATGATCTGGCGGTCGGCCGGCAGCTCGGTGGCCACACGCAGGCACAGCGTGAACGCGCGGAGCTCCATCGCCATGCGGGGCTTGAGGGTCACGAAGCTGAAGTCCGTCTCGTAGGGGAACACCAGCACCTTGCCGGCCAGGCCCACTGGAGAAATAAAGCAGACGGGAAATACAGTTCACCTTCGTTATGGGCCTTTACCGGCCAGCAGGGGGGCAGCACACAACACACAAACAAAGAAGAGCCCACAAACCACCAAAACCAACACACAAACAAAAAAAACAGCACACAGCACACAACCACAAACCATATAACACCACAACCAACACACAAACAAAAAACACACAAAACACACAACAAGCAACACACAACCAAAAATGAAACCACAAAACACACAATACACAGCACACACACACACACACACACACACACACACACACACACACACACACACACACACACAAAACACACAACACACAGCAGACACAAATAGCCGACATTATTAGTGGTGCGTCAACAGAATACAAAAAACGACTGGAGGTCTGTGGAGGTCGTCCCACCAGCGGCCTCTAGTGATCGGAGCTGGAGCTACAGTTAAAGCTGGATCAATGAGGATGAGAGATTCGTTTCTAGGATTGATCGTGTCTTCACAGAACACATGTTGTGTTCATCATTTCAGCTTTCATCGGATCCTTGGATTGGGTAAAGAGCAGCAGTACCTTCGTTGGACGAGACGAGTAGCAGGACTGAGCACAGCAGGATCGCCCCCAGGAGAGAGTGTCCACGGACCAGGACCATCTAGATTCACGCAGAGGTAGGCCTACTGATTACTCCATCTTCCGAAAACCACTCAGCAAAAAATAACTTGATTCAATATAAATAATATTCTAAAATCTAATTAGAAATTACTTGAAATAGTCATCCATATAAGTGCTATTATTTCAAATGTTAAGACAAATTTAACCAACGCCACAATAATATATGAATATTATTTATAATATATTAATAATATTTCTGGGCTAGCAGGATGCTTTCTCTTACTGAAGTTACTGATGAGTCAGCATGGATGGATCGGAATAAATCATTCTAATAATTGATAGTGCTTTATAACTTATTTTCCACAGACAAACTGCACAGGATGCTCAGAAACAGCCCTTCTTAAAGTAGTTTAAGTGTGGTTTGCAATGTTTTTGTTCAGAATTGAGTTGGTCTATCAGGAACAATAATCCCTTGAATCGATACGTCTGTGGTGATTTTTTTGGGATTTACACATGGAAATTTCCAAAAAGGCAGAAATATACTTTAGGCATTACAACTTTTGAGTAAGTCTACCCGGGTTTTGAATGTTTGTCAGATATTAGTAGACTACCTCAGTTGTATCTGTAGTTAAGTTTATAGCATATATCCTGGTGGTATTTTGTAAATAATACAATTTACCTAGATAAAGTAATTTATCTTTAAATTCGGAGAAGTTCTTACCGTTCTGACGTCTTCTTTATGATCTAGTTATATTATATTATGTTATGTTATGATTGTGGTGGTGCTGTACCACTCTCCTCCTCGCTGTTGATGATGAAGATGAGGATGAGGAGGACCAGCTCTGGGCAGCCCTCGCTCCTGGCACCGTGACGTCACAATAGGTCCGCTGTCCGTCGACGTGTGACTGACCAGCGGCGGGACCGCACAGTGCGGACTGGAAAGAATCTTCTGGGTGGCACGAGACTCAGGGCCACTCTTGTTTTGGTGGCGCTTTCTTCAAGCCTTCATTTGTTCAGAGCCGCTGGATGAACTCTCCACATGCCGACCACCTCCTCTACAAACAGCTAATAGTAGTTATCTATGACTTTTTAAGTCACTTAAAACCATAGTTACACAGCAGGTCTTTTAAGGTTCAAAATCAGTCTGTGGCGGTCAGGTCGTCCTTCTCTCCATGGCTCCAGCCTGGGTTTGAGTCCCATGACGGCTTTATTCTCCTGTTGAGCTCAGGCGTGAGGTGGGGCTCGACATGTTTAACATGTCGAGGCCCATCCCTGGTGAGTCTCATGTTTAACAGACTGCTGTGTAGGCTGTCTGTACATAAAAACAATATAGGCCTAGGCCTGCAAGAAATTGTTTTTTTCCGTTCACTAAAGTCTTTTTTTAAAGCCATCTTCAAATTTAACATCCACTGAAACAGATTAAATTATCCGGTACCCAACATTTGTTATTAATCAAACCGATCAATTTAACGACGACTTCACAGATCACCGAGTCTGATGACTTTAACCATTGATGAAAGCCAACCAAATCAATTAGTTGAATGTTTCCTAGCAGACTGCTGTTTCAATACAGATGTTTTCATCACGTTATGCTCTGCCTATTGAGCTACCCGTCTCATTACATGGGCAGCAGGCATGTTTTCATATTAAGTTGTGTATTTATTTTATAGGCACTTTAACTACCATCATATAATTGCATAATCTATGAACATAACCGATGTCGTAGATTACATATTACAGATAATCTCTACCTAATCACTAAAACGATCTGAGACTACCATAATTATCTAGTAAGAGTCTAAAGATGATAACCCACGAGAGATGAACTATAATCATAAATAGAGATCTCCATCTTTAATAATAGGACTTCAGTCTGTATTTATTCAAGTGTGTCCTCTGAACGGCCATGTCAGAGGTGATTGATAAGGTACCCGACAGACTGCAGGAGGAAATAGGCGTATTTGAAGGTTTAATGAAGCACAACCCATGCACGGATGTTATCAACATATCTACATTTAATACAGGTTCCTCAAACGCAGAGAGAGCCGTACAGAAACCAAGGAACAGAGAACGAAAG
Organism: Gadus morhua; assembly: GCF_902167405.1. Taxonomy (NCBI): domain Eukaryota; kingdom Metazoa; phylum Chordata; class Actinopteri; order Gadiformes; family Gadidae; genus Gadus; species Gadus morhua. The sequence continues at coordinate 20,611,527 of NC_044065.1, forward strand.
AAGAAGAAAAGCAGTAAGAGAGATTACAGTCCGAACAAGATCAAGCACTTATTTACACCAGCGGGGAGGGGAAGGTGTGTGTGTAGGGGGGGGGGGGGGGGGGGGGGGGGGTACCCCAGAAGTCAGTGGGCCAAACACACCACACACACACACACGCACACACACACATACACACACACACACACACACACCATCAGCCGAGAAGCTTCGAGGACAATTACCTGTAAACTCACGAGTGCTTAACTTAAAATATATATTTATGCTTTCCAAATTTCACACAGATTACCTCCGCAGTGTATCCAAGGTAGGGACGCAACGGATTGTAAACAACTCCAGCACTTCTAAAATGGGTGGGATGATTTTTTTTTTGGGGGGGTGGGCTAAAAACCATTAACATCTGTGGTTGCATTGCAGAGTTCCCGGGCTCCCCAGACCCCCACCCAGCTGAAGAGTAAGAGGGTGATTGCCCAGGGAGGGAGTCCTGCATTCAGCATCGGAGTCACAGCAAGAGATTATGGGAGGGGAGGGTGATGAAGGATATGAGGTGACCATCTTGTGGCTGATTGTGACGACACAGGGAGAACCAGTTTCTCCTGGGCTCGGAGAGAAGAGCGAGGCTTCTGTCCCTCCCATCATGGGTATTATGTAGTCAGTTGAGGTACGCCTGAAAAAAACTTTGATGGGAGAAGCCACAAGGGCCCAGATAAAACCAAGGACACATCTTCTACCCCTTCAGAGGATCATGTTTCAGTTCACCTCGGGGTTTCACGACATCAGAGAGAAGCAGCCCACCTCGGTCTACTCTTATCTTCCAACGCTCCTTCTGTGAAACAGCCCCGCAGCAACAGGATGTGACCCTCCTCCATAGCGCTTTAGCTAGCTAGCATACATTCAACGTGTGGCCAGTCCGCCGGGGGCCGGTCTGCCGCCAGTACCGGGGCCCCAGGCGCAGGACTACCAGGATCTAATCAGACCATGTGGCAGAGTAGGGGATCCATGCGTAGTAAACCATGGAACCCGCCTTAAAACAAGGATTTCTGTTGAAAAACGGGTTTGTTTTGTCTGCGACGTTCACCTTGGCAAGACCATATTGTTAGGATCAAACACAAGTAATTAATGTTTGATTCACAGTCGTAAGAACCGATATCAGCCAGGGAGTACTGGAGCAGAGTGGGAGACGGCCGGGTGATAGTTCGACCCTTCTAGTAAAATATTAAAATGTATGAGTGTTTTTATCACCATTGTGAGCACAAACACAGACGTGCAGCACTGATGACTCAGAAGACTGTGGCACTAGAGAGAGGGAGAGAGAGAGACAGAGAGAAAGAGACAGAGAGAGACAGAGAGACAGAGAGAGAGAGAGACAGAGAGAGACAGAGACAGAGACCGAGAGAGAGAGAGAGAGAGAGAGAGACAGAGAGAGAGAGACAGAGAGAGAGAGACAGAGAGAGAGAGACAGAGAGAGAGACAGAGTGGCTGTTTTCTTAAAGACTTGTGCCTTAATCCACTCAGTTGGTGTTGGAATTGTCTGTTGTGATTGTAGACATGTTTAGCTCATAGACACGACGACAGAGGGGGAGGAAGGGGTGAGAGACAAAGAGAGAGGGTGAACGAGGCACAGTGGAGAGAGTGATGGAGGGATGGAGAGACCTGAGAGACTTCATACACAGGAGAGAGTTGGAGAGAGAGAGCGAGGGAATGTGAGGGGAGGACAGGAATGCAGAGGTGAAGCGTGGGGCTTGGAAGGACAGCCTAGGACAGACGGACACACAGGGAGAGAGAGAGAGAGAGAGACACACCGGGATACATGGAGAGAGAAAGAGGGAGAGGGAGAGAGACAGAGAAAGAGAGAGAGAAAGAAAGAGCCTGCCAGGGCAGGCGCCCTTTGTAGAATGGGTGAGGAAGATGAGGAGTTGTCTGGCCTCTTCTCTCAGTAAGGAGGAGGGGTAAAGAGAAGGAGCAGAGTAGGAGGGAGGGGGAAGGAGAGGGTTTGGAGGGTGAGTAGGAGAAGTGTCCAGGCTCAGTAGTCCTCCACCCAGCCGTTTTCCTGGATGAAGGCATCGATCACCTCCTTCATGGCCAGGTTGGGGATCAGCTGATCCTGGGTCAGAGGACTCCGGGTCACCGGGTCGAAGTGACCCACCCTCTGGTGGGGGGGCGGGGGGGGGTAAAACCAGTGTTATTCCCGAGATAAACAAGATCAGGTTCAAATGTCAAAGGTTGACTGAATTGAGCCGTTCACACAGATACCCGACACAACCGGACCGCAAACATTGATGCAGCTGGGAGGTAGACCCTGTCACCCATTAGTCTGATGGACTAATGCGGACCACAATATTCAGAATTATTGCTGTATTGAGAGATCATCCACCATCGGGCTGTGAAGGTGAGGATGGAGGTGGTGGAGGCGGTGTGAAGGTGGAGGTGGTGGAGGCGGTGTGAAGGTGAGGATGGCGGTGTTGGAGGCGGTGTGGCGGTACCTGCAGGTGTTCCTCGATGTCCTTGCGGTCGTAGGTGATGCCGCTGGGCGTGATGCATGGCTCCCTCATCAGCTCAAAGCTGATCTTCCCACACAGGTAGTCTGGGATCTCCCTCTTCTGCAGGGCACATATGAAGACAGGCTCAACCACACAGTCAACCACATAGCCAACCAATCAACCAGTCATCCACGCAGTAAACCACACAGCCAGCCAGTTACCCACAGTTAACCACACAGTTAACCACAGCATGCAGTGCAATATGCAATATGCACCATGTGAAAAAGGGAGAACCTAAGCAATACTAATGTAATCTTTCATGAGATTGCACTTCACAGTGTGGACATAAACAGGCTCACTCGCTGTCAGGGATGTGACTTCACAAAGGGGCCGTTATGACGGGATAGCTTGGACCGTCTCTCTCTGAACCCAACCTAGCCAAGCTATAGCTCAGGTCCTGGGGCCGAGTGGAGCCAGGAGCAGGACTGGGAGCCATAAAAGACTTATGAAGACACGTGCTACCTACGCTGCCTGTCCATTAACTTCTGATGGAAAAAAAATCAAAGATTAGCTTAGAGTTTGTGCTGTTGCAATGCAAACCCTCGCCACACACACACACACACACACACACACACACACACACACACACACACACACACACACACACACACACACACACACACACACACACACACACACACACACACACACACAAGAAATGGGAACTTACTTTTCTCTTCTCGTCCACTTGAGAGAAGAGCTCGTCCATGTCCATCAGATACTTGTCCTAAACCGATAACAAACGTGTTTAACCTCTTTATACCTTTCTCTGAATATAACACACCCGAGTACAACGAAATAGAGTATATCTCCACAACTAAAGGGGCTTTAATATGTCATCCTGGGCTAAAGGAAAGATAACACCTGTGAGAATGTTGTGCAGGTGAAATAATCAAAGTGGATACAACTGGTAGGTGAACACAGCAAACCTGGAAGATTTTTTCTTCCGAAATAAATGTGATTTAGAGTGAATACACCTAGTGCATTATCAGTTGGTAGCCCTATAGCTATATATAGGGTTTAGCTATATATAACTAAACCCAGTGGCGAACTTAGCCCTTTGGGGGCTCCAGGCGAACAGTCATTTGGGGGCCCCTGCATCTACCGGTCTCAGTACCTTATATCGCATAATGAGATACTCCATACAAGGGATGAACAAAAGTCACTATCCTTCTTTCATGCAAATGTTAATTATCTATTTACAAATTGAGAATAACATACAAAACAATAAGATTAGTTATGTTGACACATTACACTGACTGTTAACCATAAGTCCTCATTTACCTGAGGGTTTCCAGTAGCTCACAGCAGCTATCTGCTGTGAGCTACTGGAAACCACTACTGGAAACCCACTGATAGCTGCGTCCAGCTATCACTATATTTCCTGTGCTCTTCAGACCTTTCATGGTTGATTAGATGCATTGCAAGGTTATTCTAGTCTTTAAATCCTTCCTCACAAAAACTTGTTTTTGTTTTCCAGAAAGGCAACAACAAAAGCAAAAAACACGGTCTGCACTTTCACTGTAGACTAACCAAGACCTGTTCACCCTCTCACCATTTTTCATTACTATGTAATAGTATGCTTTCGTGAATCTGCGGCCCTTGGGCCAGAGTGCTGGGTCATCCACAAGAATATGTGTGCACCTGCCCAAGACACAGCAGCTTGGGCCAGAGTGCTGGGTCATCCACAGGAATATGTGTCTCGCAGTCATTGTTATCGTTATTGTCATAAATTTCAATAACCAAAGTGGAAGAAGGAGAGTGAGAAATATTCACGACCAGTTGTGCATCATCTCCGTCAGTTTGTTGACACACGTCATTAGCATCGCTGCTGGCTGAGCCAGAGCCACTTGGAATGAAAGGAGCAGTAACGTGACAGCAAACGACGTTGACGGCTGCTCTTGATCCGCCGACGGTCCCGCTGCCACTGCGGTGGCTGTAAAACAGCTGGATAGCTTTGGCAGCTTTGAAAGAAAGTCCTGCCTTTGGTCTTTCTTTTTATGTGACCCGCTTTCGTACGATCGCTTCATGTTTCACTCGATTTATGTCTCACTCGATTTCTCTCTCTCTCTCTTACCGCTTACTGTTTTGAATTTGACATAATTTTCGCATACGCATGATGAGCGTGATGCGCGTAACATGGAATAGTCCATGTAGTGCAGACTGAAGGGGGGTGCACACGGAAAGATCGTCAAAACATGAGTAATAATTAGACATCCCGATGCTACTATTGTGAAGAGATTTTTATAAAAATAATAAATATGGGGACAAAATATATGCATTGGGGCCCTCTTGACCAGATCAATATTGTAAATAAGAAACTGTTCTTAATGTTTTATCGGGAAAAATAAAGGTAAAAAAAAAAAATAAAAAAAAAAAATTTGGGGGCCCCAAAAACCTTCTATGGGGCCCGGGGCTCCAGGCAAATGCCTGGTTTGCCTAATAGTACGGCCCGCCACTGACTAAACCCTCTCTTAGCTACTAAAGATGGATGTAAAACACAGGTTGGTTTGCGAAATGGTGCCCAGCAGTAGATCACCCGTTGATTTGACTTGATTTATGCGATCAAACACAACTTTGATGATAATAACAACAAAGGTAAGACATAATCCCTCACCCCTCACTCTCCACCTCAAGCTGGTGTGTGGTGAGCGTTCTGGCGCCGATTGGCTGCCGTGCATCACCCAAATGGGTGCTACATACTGGTGGTGGTTAGTGAGGTTCCCCCCCCCCCCCCCCCCCCCCTTCACTGTAGGCGTCTTTGAGTGTCTAGAAAAGCGCTAAATAAATTCAATTAATTATTATTATTATTATAATCTGGATGTTAGATAATGTCTCAGCTTTCTAATAACGTGGTACTTCGTAATAAAGGTGAAAATATCTTTTGTTTAACACATCTTGACCTTAAAGGTCCAACATTATCAGGTTCACAGTGCACAACCCATACGTACATTCTGGGATGTTATCTTCATGATGTCACTGCCGTTCTGATTGTCGTCCTCTTTCTCTCTGCAGTCCTCCAGCTCCCTGTACGGGTTCACATACACGTGCCGTCAGACCAGACCAATCAAACCGAGAGACCGAGACCAGAGCAGAGAAAGCAAACCATTATACCCTAACTCAGAGATATCTCTGAATTGGCGTTGGCTTGTCTTTAACTGATTCAGACCAGTTTTTTAATTCCAAAAAATAACCTGTTGCTCTGGGAAGTAAATTTGTGATACTTTTGTAGTAACGCTGTTGTGCATGAGCGGCGTTATACTAAGAAGCTTAACCCTCAGTTTGACATGGACATCAGAACAAACCACTGCTCAGACAGAGCTCCCCACATTCAGACACACTGTAGCGCTATACTACAGGTGTCCAGGATACCGAACCCTCTCTCTGACCGGATCCAAATCAGTTTGTCCAGAACAATTTCCACAAACCACACACACTGGGGCGTTAGCCTTCAAGTGTCCTTCAAGTTTGGGGAAGCCAAACTTTCTCTCGGACGCCGCAGTCAACCGCTGCCCAGACAGAGCGCTACACACCAACACACACCTCGCCTCTGGTGTCCCTTGGTCGGGACGTCGAACAGTATAGTGAGACCGCATGAAGACCGTTACCTGTTTGACGACAAACAGTATACTGAGACCACATGAAGACCGTTACCTGTGTGACGTCAAACTGTATACTGAGACCGCATGAAGACCGTTACCTGTGTGACGTCAAACTGTATACTGAGACCGCAGAAAGACCGTTACCTGTGTGACGTCAAACTGTATACTGAGACCACAGAAAGACCATTAACTGTTCGGAGCAGAGGGCAACAAGTGTTTGGGGAGAGTATTTTGGGGAGGCTGATTATACTACGGTTTTCGCTAAATGTATGTCTTATTTCAGTAACGTTGATAAATGGCATAGGATAGGGAGGTCAGAGCACTAGTCAGCCCTTGTTCCCTAATGACTCATTATGGACTGAGAGAAGTCATGGATGTACGTGTAGGTGTATGTATATGCGTTTCCTGACCATGGTAGTGTTTTGTTATAGCCTTTTTCTACGTCGTTTCATGCTGCTTCGAGGTTTGAAATCCAAGTGACATTTCAAACCAATTACAAATAACGTTTTTATTCAGGCTGCACGATAATGTCTTTTATTCCAAACGTTACGATACCAGATAATAAAACCTGCTGCTCATGGCAGATAACTTATGATAACCAATAAGTTAATAACCTGTGGTTTGTGACCAACCAACTGACATTGCTATAACTGTAAACACAAGAAGCTGTCAAAACTGCAGGTGACCATAATCTAAACACAAAAATATTGGAATGTAAAAGATCGTTGTGTAGTCTTTAAATACATTATAAATGATGTTAATATGAATTTTAGTAAAATTTTGAAGCTAGATACATAATAAGCTATAAACAAAATAGGGCTATGCCATTTAGACCGTCTAGCATAAAATAGGTTTGTTGTCCTGGACAGGTGGAGTAACCTCGCATTTGACAAGTTTTACAATAAATACCCCCAGGAACAACCCCATATCAAAACTGAAGGTGACATATAACAGCGTTGCACTGCTGTGGTTGAGTATTAAAGAATGACATCTCAACAGCAGTTCATTTAGTTGAAGGTGTTGGGTCTTTTTTAAGTTCTAAAAAGGTATTTAATCTGAGGCGGCGACCTAGAGAGGGGATCCCCAGTAGTAGTCCTGTGGTCCCAGCAGTGTAACCTGCCCAGGGCGAGCGGTGGGCAGCAGCCCTCCTCTCCATCGGGCCGCCGTTTGGCCAACACCAAGAGGCTCCGGCCTTGGGACCACACCAGTCTCACCAGCTCATGTTTCATTGGCTCCTCAGATACGGTCTGGCTCCCAATACACAAAGATTTCTGCCTGGTACGAGATAGACCTACCAATCACAACCGTTTACCTAGCTTGAGGCGGGATGAATACGATGGTGATGCAGAGGAGCGAGGAGGCATTTTCAACAATAAAGATGGCTGCCGCTGATGTACATGATGATTATGCCATCGGGACAGTATCAGACAAACTGGACGGTATAGCTTCACATAAAGAAGAACCGACGACTGCAGTTAATGCTTGCGTTGATTATTATTTTTTTTTTTATCTCCAAGTGCTGTGTCACCCGTTTCGTAGTTATGATTGGTCGTAGGAATAACCAATGGTGTCCAAAGGCATTTTGGTCTGTGCCCGTTGGTGACGCCCACTGGAAATCAAAAATGAACTAAGAAGTTCCAGGTTGCTTGCTGAGGTCATGAGCATGACAAGAGCATTGGTAAACCCAATGGTTAAGCCAATGTTGCTTTCGAATTATCGTCTCTATTTATCGGCTACACTTACGTTCATGGACTAATACATATTACAAATTTCCCAATATCGGCCAATAATTGATGGGACCCGATCATCATAGTGCACCAGCTAAAATTATCCAAAGTAAACTTCCATCAACCGTTGCGTTAAAGCGGTGGTCTGAGTAGAATAGTAGAATAGTCTGAGTCAGTAGAATATCGAATAATGAATGTGACTATTGTTATTTATTACACGGCACTTCTCAATGCTGTTGAACGCTCCGTTCACTTGCATGGGCCTTCACAACTTCCGGTGGTGAATCCTTTTTTGATAATTCACCCTTGCTGAGCATATAATGGCCGCTGTCAAGGAAAGTTTATTTATTTTGTCTATCGATTGCTAAGCGACGTCAGTCTTTGGCAGACTATTTCTCTGCTGATCAACACTACGAATGCTGGTAACAAATAAATTGTAAAAAGACACACGGTGTGAACTTATTTTTTTGGCCATAGTTTCCATAAGCTAAAGACGTGTCTAGTTCACTGTCATGCAGGCTGTATTCAGTAAAATAAATAGCGATCTGTTTTCGGCGCATGAAGGCGTATCTGCCTAAGCCCACGTTGAAATAATTTTGATGTTGAATGTGTATGGCGCAGTTGTTGAAATAAACAGATTGATTTCAAATAAATCATAAAAGCCTCCCCCTGTGTCATTGTGTATACGAGGTGCGTGTGTGCGTGCGTGGGGGGTTCTTGATTGACCGATTTTCTAATATTATTCGAATACTTCCCAGCGAATATCGAATAGTATTTTTGCCAGAAATGCACATCCCTATTCCAGACAGGGCCTCACCTCTCCTTCTCGGCCAGGATCAGCTTGGAGAGATAGGCGTGCAGCTCGTTCTCCTGGTGGATGCGCTTCTCCTCGATGCTGTTCCAGCGCTTCTTCTTGGCCATGCGCAGAGCGCTGGGGATGTCGTCGCCAAAGTTCAGCCTCTGCTCCTTGGCCAGGTTGTACGCTGTGGCGAGGAGCATACGTCACATGGTCGGTGAGGCCGGTGGTACATATCGTATGCATGATCAAAAAGAAGCATCAAAACATCATCTCTAAAGACGGTCAAAGGGATGTGGAGAAAGACAACGAGCCCTATGCTAGCGGGCACTAGCATGATATGAATACAATTCACTGACTTCCTTATTACTGTGTGAAGAAAACATAAGCGGGACATCCTATTCTGTATTGGATTATTTACAAACATTATTTTTAGGTAAATGTACAATTGCAGATTGTATTCAACGGTAAATCCAGCTGTTCAGGGAGTGCTTGTCAGAGGGTGGCCATGTGTCACTTGTTGCTCAATATGTTTGGCGGTCTAGGTCAGTATATTTCAACCTGTGGTCAGCGTACCACTGAGGCACGCGAGGGTACTGAAGCTGGTACAAAGGTTTGATTAAAATAGACAAATAAATATATATATAATAATAACTAACAATTATGCTAATAATTCAAAATAGCTATTTATATAAAAAAAATTAAGTATAGTTATGGCTATGGTTGGTTCATTCAAAATATTGTCAACCTCTGTGCATTCCATTCCATGTTTTGCGAAAATCTGTTGCAGCATTGCCGTCTTTTTCTTTCCACTGTTTCCCAACGGCCTTGGCATTTTTGCAGTAATAATTGTGTATAAAGGGGGGTTGACACTACTATATTTTCAGCCACTGCATGTTTATTTTTCTATTTTCCCGTTTGCATGAGAAGGTCACGAAGTCTTGATATAAATCGAATGAAACAGCTTAAGGGAAGGTTGCTCTGATTTACCGATAAAGGGTTGTCCATGTTGAAGCTATCACTGAGAAGTGTTTGGCTGTGAGGTGATAGCACCGTACTGCTGGAGCTGAGGCTCACTCTAGGCATGACGCTGTTTTAACCCATAATGGATGAATTCTTCCAGTTAATACTGCAACATGTCCTTTTTTTTGTCAGGGGTACGGCGGTGGGGCCCGGTTTGAAACTAGCTTCGGGCAGTGAAGGCAAGCATAATCGCAACTAGTGGAATGCAGCCGAGCTCTCCCCGCCCAAAGGCCCGGCACCCCCCCTCACCTCGCTGCAGGTTCCCGATGGCCTCGTCATAGTTCTCCAGCTCCAGGTGGCACTGGCCAAGGAAGAAGTGGGCCTTGACCGACTGGCCGTCCAGCTCCAGGGCGTGCTTGCAGTCGGCCAGCGCCTTGTCGTGCTGCTGGAGCTTGACGTGGCACAGCGCGCGGTTGGTGTAGTACACCGCCACAGACGGGTTGCGGTTCTAGAGGGGAGACGCCTTGTTAGGATCCAACAATCAGAGCTTAACAGGGACAATGATCAACCATGATAGAGAGATGGAGACCCGCTGGAGAGAACGACCCATAGAGAGACAGGCAGACAGAGTGCAGGCAGAGAAGGAGGGAGATACAGACAACTGGACCGGTACAGATGGGTAAACACACACAGTCCGACAACTGGACAGGTAGATATAGGGTAACAAACACAGTAAACTAGACGGATGGATGTAAGTAAACAGACAGACCACTTGACAGGTAGACATAGGTAAACAGACAGACAGACAATTAGAAAAAAAAAGAAATAGATAGGAGGACAGATACACAGACCTATAGATGGATCGAATGATAGATTGAACGACAGACAAATGGTCAGAAGCGTTGCACATCACAGAGTGGTAAATTAGCTACATTGACGACAAACTTTCTGCCATAATCCTATTGAGCGTGGTATTTCGTGGTGGACGGAGGACAGTGCTGGTGACACGACTCACGATAGCCTTGCTGTAGCAGGTGGCCGCCTCCTGGTACTTGCGGCAGAGGAAGAGGCGGTTCCCCTGCTCCTTGAGCTCCTGGGCTGTGGAGCTCTTCTCAGGGCTGGCCGACATCTTCTCCACTCTCTCCGCGGCGCCCGCTCCGCGCTGCTTCCCGATCCTGTTCCCCGTGTCTCCGGCTCGCTGGCGGGCAGGTGGACGAACGCCCCGGCAGCTTACAAACTAGGGCCACACAGGGCGAGAGATGGTGTGAAACTGAGGTTCCCAAACAGGGGTGCAACCCAGGGAGGGTTCAGCAGGTCCCAGGGGGTACATGAAGGAGAGTGGTACTATGTCTTTTTATATCTTTAAACAAAATGCATGTTCACTGATCAATACAAAGCCCTTAAACAGTGTGCCTCAACACTCAACTTCGACCGTTTTAAACACCACAAAATAAACAATGACGCTGAATGATAATGTCATTATTGTGTCGTTAGTTATACTATGAGCTATAATACTTCTGGTTCGGGGTCAATGTAGAGGCGTTTCAGCGAACTGATGGGAACAACCTCATTATCTGCTCACTGCAACGCATCTGCAATGCGTGTCTGGAGCTTCTCGGCTGCTGTCGTAGAACATGTACCTCCTTCCAACAGAATATTGCACGTATGGGATCATATACACAGGAGCTGCAACTGATGGGCATACGGAATCAGCATGACACACAAAGCCATCCTATTGAGACCATACAACACACGTCTGTGTGTCGCACTGCACTCACAACAGCGATAAACGACACATGATACAATGACAACACCAGTAAAAAGTAGATTTAACACACATAATGACGTTGTCGGGTACAAACTAACAGGACGAGTTACAGGACGAGATAGGAGAGGAGTGTAGAGAGACAGAGAGTAGCACCTAGCTAACTGCTTAGCTCTTCATGCTAAGCTAGCAAGCGGATCTCCTTGGTCGAAGGAGGAGGAGACCGGGGTTTCCCCGGTTCTGCTCCTCTCCTGTACCACTGTAATAACCGCGATTCAGACCTGGTCAGGGTTATGTTCTGGTGGTTAAACATGGTGGTTAAAACTCTTGTGTCGTGTTGGTTTGGGCCTCCCAGGGCTAACCATTCCTAGCTTCAGGTAACATCGTCGTCTGGGAGATTCTGGCCTTTTTTTTAACGCCGCGGAATCAAACCGTCGACGAGCATTAAAACGACAAAGCGGCTGGTCTCACCTCAGGAGATCAGTATCACCGGTAGACGAACGGCGCTCTGCGTTTTGGATAACAACCTCGGTTTCACTCCTCAGCCGATCCGCCGTTCCACCGCAGGCTGTCATGGCACTTTGTTGTGATGATGACGTCACGCGGAGAGAGCGCGGAGCGCGGCCAATGGGCGCCGGGAAAAGTTCACCGCCAGGCGGCGCAGTTGAAGGAGGGCCAATGGGCGCCCTGCGCGGTGACGCCGCTAGAGGGCGACGCGGTCACCGTTGCTTCATGACCACTAGAGCAGCGGTCTAGGACCCTACAGCCTCCCGGAGGAGCTTATCCTTGGATGACGAAGATCTCAACATAACTCAATCATAACTCATGAAAATATCTAAATAGACTTTAAATAATCCTCATCCTAAACGTAACCATCTCTTACCCTAAACTTAACTATCACTAACCTATTACCTTAATTGAAAAATATCAACCTAATAGCC
>NC_044065.1:20628857-20633857 GCF_902167405.1 Gadus morhua
ATTTCACCTCAGTTGCCCATAAACTTGTGAAGAAGTCACCACTCAGCCCAAGATTGTACAGGCCTGAACACATTCAGGATTTTTATAGGCTAGGATATATAAGATAGGTGTGTGACTCCCAATAGTTTTTCCTTCAATCCTGTGTTGGTAGAAAAAATTGGCGGCATGCTAAAGGGCCTTAACTCTGCCAAAGCCACAGGGCTAGATAATATCTCAGCCAGGTTCTTGAAAGATGCAGCTGATCTCATAGTCCCTTTTATTGCTCAAATTATTAATCTGTCATTGGAGCAAGGCACTGTTCCTGATGACATGAAACATTCAAAAGTCATCCCACTATTCAAGGAAGGTGATAGGTCTGATCCGGGAAATTATCGACTGGTTTGTATCTTGAGTGTAGTCTCCAAGGTCCAGGAGAAAGTAGTTCATGAACAATTGCATCAATATGCTGTGGATTCCAAACTCCTCTATGAATTCCAATCATGGTTCAGAGAGTCACATACAACTGACTCATGTCTACTGTACCTGACTGTCTTCATAAGGGGCAAAATAGATGTCGGCAAACTATGTGGCATGATCCTAATTGACTTACAGAAGGCCTTTGATACGGTCGATCATAGCCTACTGTACAACAAGTTGTCAGCTTTGCGCATGTGCCCTTCCCCCTTAAGATGGTTTGTTTCCTACCTCTCCGGTAGATCCCAAAAGACTGAATTCCAAGTCATGTATCCAAGGTACAACTGGTAACTTGTGGAGTTCCACAAGGGAGCGTCTTAGGGCCATTACTGTTTTTAATCTACATCAACGACATGAATCCGCCTGCAATGAGAACTTGTTTATTTATAATGATGATTCAGCTATTATAGCCTCCAACAAAAATGAGCTTGAGCTGCATGCCATTTTGCAAGAGGAATTCAGTAAGATCAGGGTCTGGGTATTAGAGCATAAATTGTCTCTTCATGTGGCCAAAACGGAATTCATAGTGTTTGGCTCTAAGCCAAGACTGCACAAGAAAGAGTTACAAGTATCAGCCTCGGTGGGCAGCTCTTCCCTGTCAAGCAGGCACTCAGTGACCTATTTAGGATGCTCTTTAGACAGAAACCTAGATGGGGAGAGCATGGCTTCAAAGGTCCTGAACAAGGTAAATGGCCGATCCAGATTCCTAGCTAGGAAAGCTCCATTCCTTGATGCAGTTAGCCTCAGACTGCTAGCTAATTCACTGGTTTTATGCTGCTTTGATTATGGTCTGGGCTCATGGTATGTGGCCCTAAAAGACAAACTGCAGCTTTCTCAGAATAGGTTAGTCAGGGTAGTGCTGGGGCTCACATCAAGGGATCAATGAACGAATTTGAATTTTTTTACTATTATTGTGTCATGCATTAGCATCCCCAGCCCACAAGGGCTTACAAGACACCATTATAAAACATAGACAGACCAAAAAACAAAAGTAGATGCTAAACAAGACTAACATTAACGATATAAACCATCCTGACGTTTCATCCAGGCTTTAGTAACAAAAGAGGCTAACTTATAAACATTAAAGGCAAACAAACATTTCATCCTGACATCATCATTACTCCAAAATATTTCAGGGTTTTGAGCAAACAGTTCATTCACAAAAGGTACTCTTAGTTCATCATAGAAGGGACAGTATAAAAAAAAATTATATTCATTCTCCACTTCTTGTAAATCACAAAGTTCACAAAGTCTCTGTTCCTCTGGGATATTTTTAAATCTGCCGAACTCAAGTGCCAGGGGAAGGATTCCCATTCTTAATTGGGCAATGAAGGATCTCTGATTTCTTGGTAAATTTGTTTGTTAGCCTCTCATAGTCAATTTTTTGTGATGTTTAATGTTTTGTTTTATGTGGATATATGTCCTGTCTTGTAACATCAGGGAATATGATGGAAGTAAGTGCTTGCACTTTGTCGTGTCTTTCTTCTATCCCTTGGGTATGTCTTTATTCCAAAAAAATAAAAATAAAATCGAATCAAATCACAATCAACTTGCAATTATCATTTATCTAGTCCTCATCATCTAATTATTAGCATCTTAAAATGGATTAAGATATTCTAGCATTTAATTTAGATTATAACATCAAAATACTTATATAATGTTGACATAGACTCATAGCACCTGATACATTTATAGACCTTATCTCACAAATTAAAGGAGTTGAACCGCCATTACTTGGCCATGAACGTTCACATTTCTCCATATTGAAGCTATTTCTGCACTGAGGCGTTGTACGTCTTTTTATTTTACTCTTTGTTTTTAAAGCTTATATTGCTGAAATGCTTTCCCCACACTCCACCTCCAGGTCGACCCGGTCATCCACAAAAAAGCTCCTATCTGTCCCCCGTACACGTCTTAAAACGAAAGGTGACCGGGTATTCTCTGTTGCTGGCCCAAACCTATGGAATCCCCTTCCACCCCACATCAAGTCCTCTACCACCCTTGCCAGTTTTAAGTCTAATTTAAAGACACACCTTTTCACTCTTGCTTTTAACAACCCTTAACACCCTTAACCCTGTTCTTACTATTTTTATTGCTCTCTTTCTACTTATTTTCTACTTATTTTATGCATTTATTTTTTTAGTCAAGACCTGTGTATCCCTGGGCCCCTTTCAAAAACTGTCCTGCCCAACCCTGATTTCTGCAAATGTAAAGCGCTGTAAAAAAAATGTAAATGTGCTGTATAAATAAAAGTGACTTGACTTGACTTGACGTCCAATCGCCCAGCGCGAGGTACCCAGCCCAATCCCCCCGCTTAAAGCCTGGAGGGCCCCCAAGG
This sequence comes from Gadus morhua, assembly GCF_902167405.1. Classification (NCBI taxonomy): domain Eukaryota; kingdom Metazoa; phylum Chordata; class Actinopteri; order Gadiformes; family Gadidae; genus Gadus; species Gadus morhua. The sequence goes on from NC_044065.1 coordinate 20,631,649, forward strand.
TCAGCCATGAGGGAATGAGCGAGGGAGTGGCGGTCACCTTCAGCCCAGCCCAGCAGAGCGCCGGCGCGAGCACGGCGGCCCTGCGCCCTGTACGAGGATTAGAGGGCGCCCCCTGAGCAAACAGGCTGATCCATCCAGGGGGGGGGTGCAGCTGTGTTTGCCCACCCCGCTCATAGTCCCGCCCCCCCTGGGCTGAGGAAGATGTGCTCTGGGGCCGAGGCGTCCCATCGGGGTACACTCTGCCTCGTCACTGATGGCTGCTGGATTCAAATTGGGCTCATCCCATGTGTTCAATTTCATAGGCTATAATGATGCACTGCTGTCTCATTGGCCTACATTACCCTAGGCTCACCTAAAAGGGTCGATAGGACTTGTAGACGCCGGCCTACTCACAGCAGGCTACTGCGCCAGACCAGATCAATGAGGACTACTTCTACCTAAAGTGCTTTTTGTATATTATTAGTCACACACACACACACACACACACACACACACACACACACACACACACACACACACACACACACACACACACACACAAACGCACACAAACACACACACACAAACACGCAAAAACACAAACACGCACCCACACACGCACACACACACACACACAGCCCCAACCCTGTTAGCGGGGCCCTCAGCGTGCTGTTAGTCGGGCCCACAGTGAGTGGGGCCCTCAGTGGTCTGTAGCGGGCCGTCAGTGGTCTGTTAGCGGGCCCTCAGCGGTCTGTTAGCGGGCCCTCAGTGGTCTGTTAGCGGGCCCCTCAGTGGTCTGATAGCGGGCCCCTCAGTGGTCTGTTAGCGGGCCCTCAGTGGTCTGTTAGCGGGCCCCTCAGTGGTCTGATAGCGGGCCCCTCAGTGGTCTGTTAGCGGGCCCTCAGCGGTCTGTTAGCGGGCCCCTCAGTGGTCTGATAGCGGGCCCCTCAGTGGTCTGTTAGCGAGGCCCTCAGTGGTCTGTTAGCGGGCCCTCAGTGGTCTGTTAGCGAGGCCCTCAGTGGTCTGTTAGCGGGCCCTCAGTGGTCTGTTAGCGGGCCCTCAGTGGTCTGTTAGCGAGGCCCTCAGTGGTCTGATAGCGGGCCCCTCAGTGGTCTGTTAGCGGGCCCTCAGTGGTCTGTTAGCGGGCCCCTCAGTGGTCTGTTAGCGGGCCCTCAGCGGTCTGTTAGCGGGCCCCTCAGTGGTCTGATAGCGGGCCCCTCAGTGGTCTGTTAGCGGGCCCTCAGCGGTCTGTTAGCGGGCCCCTCAGTGGTCTGATAGCGGGCCCCTCAGTGGTCTGTTAGCGAGGCCCTCAGTGGTCTGTTAGCGGGCCCTCAGTGGTCTGTTAGCGAGGCCCTCAGTGGTCTGTTAGCGGGCCCTCAGTGGTCTGTTAGCGGGCCCTCAGTGGTCTGTTAGCGAGGCCCTCAGTGGTCTGTTAGCGGGGCCCTCAGTGGTCTGTTAGCGGGCCCTCAGTGGTCTGTTAGCGGGCCCTCAGTGGTCTGTTAGCGGGCCCTCAGTGGTCTGTTAGCGGGCCCTCAGTGGTCTGCTAGCGGGCCCTCACCGGTCTGTTAGCGGGGCCCTCAGTGGTCTGTTAGCGGGCCCTCAGTGGTCTGTTAGCGGGCCCTCAGTGGTCTGCTAGCGGGCCCTCACCGGTCTGTTAACGGGCCCTCAGTGGTCTGTTAGCGGGCCCTCACCGGTCTGTTAACGGGCCCTCAGTGGTCTGCTAGCGGGCCCTCACCGGTCTGTTAGCGGGGCCCTCAGTGGTCTGTTAGCGGGCCCTCAGTGGTCTGTTAGCGGGCCCTCAGTGGTCTGTTAGCGGGCCCTCAGTGGTCTGCTAGCGGGCCCTCACCGGTCTGTTAACGGGCCCTCAGTGGTCTGTTAGCGGGCCCTCAGGTTCAAACAGGGAACACAACATTACCATTATACACTGACCGCCCTGCTGAAGGCCTTCTATTCCTCCCAGAGCACAAAGCCGGGCTGTCAATGCATGCGGCTGAATGTTTAACCACATAATGGGATCAAATAATGGCCTCCATTCACACAGCAGTGCATTGTCGCAGCCTCCATTCTGTTATGTCTGGTTGCAATGATCTCAGCCTCATTCACCAAAATTCTAAACTAACCCTTTCCGCCAACTACTTTTATTGTGTGTTGTGTTATTTCACTGGAAAGAGGGAGATAAAGAAGCAATCAAATATCTTCAATGGTTCATTGTAGATATAACAGTTTGGCT
>NC_044065.1:20643857-20648857 GCF_902167405.1 Gadus morhua
CCTCTTCATCCCCGATATGAATTCATATGAAAATAACTAAAAGGACTGAGCTATGTTGCCCTTCATTTGCTCTGCCGTTTGGATGTGGATTCTGGTGAAGGGCCCGCACAACGCCCTGGCTGCAGCTCCTTGGACACCCGTCCATGTTCTCCCGAAGTCTGGAAAGGTCAGCGTGTCCGTGGGCTGACCGCAAAAATTACACGTCTGGATTGAGCGTCAAAATCAAACAGTCAATCAAACAAACCTTTTGTGTGATGGCCCATTGTATCTAAATAAGGGCCATTGAGGTGGGGGTGGTTGGTATCGGTGGGGGCAACATCTGTCTCCTCTATGGACGTATGTAAAACACTACACCTATTGTGCGTTTTGGAGGGATCCTGCTCCTTGTGTATGTTTTCCCTCCAAATTGATCCGGCCAATTAGAGCCAGGAAAGCGGGAGGGAGTTGGTGGAGGACACAGCCAGAGGAGAACCTCTGTCTGCCCCGGACCCCCACTGCCCCTCGGCCCCTCACGGCTGGGGGCCAACAACACTGGGGGGCTGGGCTAGAGAGTCTGGAGGGACAATAGCCACTCTGGAGGGATTACTGATAGGGCTGAGATGCTTCTCATTAGGCTAATGGCCCTCATAAACACAAGAGGTAGCCAAGGCTGGAGGTGGAGGTGGGGGGGGAGGTAGAGGTGGAGGTGGTGGGGCAGATAGTGGTGGAGGTGGTGGGGGGGGGTGTAGTGATGGAGGTGGTGGAGGAGGTAGTGGTGGAGGTGGTGGAGGAGGTAGTGGTGGAGGAGGTAGTGGTGGAGGTGGTGGAGGAGGTAGTGGTGGAGGTGGTGGAGGAGGAGGTAGTGGTGGAGGTGGTGGAGGAGGTAGTGGTGGAGGTGGTGGAGGAGGTAGTGGTGGAGGTGGTGGAGGAGGAGGTAGTGGTGGAGGTGGTGGAGGAGGTAGTGGTGGAGGAGGTAGTGGTGGAGGTGGTGGAGGAGGTAGTGGTGGAGGTGGTGGAGGAGGTAGTGGTGGAGGTGGTGGAGGAGGTAGTGGTCAAGGTGGTGGAGGAGGTAGTGGTCAAGGTGGTGGAGGAGGTAGTGGTCAAGGTGGTGGAGGAGGTACTGGTGGAGGTGGTGGTGGAGGAGGTAGTGGTGGAGGTGGTGAAGGAGGTAGTGGTCAAGGTGGTGGAGGAGGTAGTGGCGGAGGTGGTGGAGGAGGTACTGGTGGAGGTGGTGGAGGAGGAGGTAGTGGTTGAGGTGGTGGAGGAGGTAGTGGTGGAGGTGGTGAAGGAGGTAGTGGTGGAGGTGGTGGAGGAGGTAGTGGTGGAGGTGGTGGAGGAGGAGGTAGTGGTGGAGGTGGTGGAGGAGGAGGTAGTGGTGGAGGTGGTGGAGGAGGTAGTGGTGGAGGTGGTGAAGGAGGTAGTGGTCAAGGTGGTGGAGGAGGTAGTGGCGGAGGTGGTGGAGGAGGTACTGGTGGAGGTGGTGGAGGAGGAGGTAGTGGTGGAGGTGGTGGAGGAGGTAGTGGTGGAGGTGGTGGAGGAGGTAGTGGTGGAGGTGGTGGAGGAGGTAGTGGCTGAGGTGGTGGAGGTGCTAGAGGTGGAGTGGTGGAAGTGCTAGGTGGGAGGGTGCTATTGGGGTGGGGATGGTAGAGGTGGAGGTGCTAGGAGTAGGGGTGGTGATAGGGGTGGTGTAAGGGCTGAAGGCTTGATGGTGGGTTGTGGTGGGAGAGGGGGTTAGGGTTGATCTCTGGGGGTCAAAGAGACAAAAGTGGTTTTCCCTCCGAAAGTTCTTTCAGTGCCCCCCCCCCCCCGCCCCAAACACACACACACACACACACACACACACACACACACACACACACACACACACACACACACACACACACACACACACACACACACACACACACACACACACACACACACACACACACACACACACACACACACACACACACTGAGGCACACACACACACCATAACCCCAGCAGACACAGCCCTTGGTTCCACACAGAATGATTCTGTCATGTAGCACACTTTTACCAAAGCCACTTAGACCGCATGTTTTAAGATACATGTCATCAAGGAGCAGGTAGACTGCAGACATTGGGGTTTGAACCCAGGACCATTCTCTTGAAGGGAGAGGAGCAGTGGTGGTTTCTATGACCATTACCACATTACCTTCTGGTTTAATGACCTCTGGCTGCATGATTCAGTGTGTTCACATCCCAAACCACCAGGAAGTGGGCTCTTGTGGCTGCGCTTTAAACTTCAACAACTCCAGCTTCTAAATAACACATACAGGCCAATACATATAGCTCTATGTCTCAGTCACATCCCTCCTTTATTACAGCCCTTTAAGGTGTGTCCAGTGTCACAACTGCAATTGGGTTTCATCAGTTACAGTCTCTCCAGTATCAAAGTTACACTCTGTCTTTCATCACACTTAATAAATGCAAGTCCTTTCTCCGCACTTACAAGCTCTTTAAAGACCCAGACATCAGATGAGCATTGGTCTGTGAACAGGGCAGAATGAACTGTTGGTCAGGAGTCAACAGAGGTCTTTTCAAGTCCTCCGGACAGGCGAGGAGGTGGCAGCTTGGTGTGAAAGTCGGTCTACAAACACGCTGGAGGAGTGTTGACTCTGCAGCTAAAACCCAGCGCAGGCCTGCTTCACCCTGGGAAGACTCTTGGAGGATCAACCTGGATTTCCGTCGAGGTTAACCCACACTTTTTTAGCCATCCTACTTTTAGAGGCCATTTTAATGAGGGTGCTGTCGTCCTCTCCCAGGACTGAGATGTAAGGGGCTGTGGGACCACTAGCACCAGAACCCCCCATAATGAATCTTTGTAGCCCGGATGACAGTTATTAATTAGTCATTGAAGCTTCAAATGTACTTATTTCATGCTTGCTATGCAACAGTGGAAATGCGCAGCAGGCTTCTCTGCTTTTTCCAAATGTTCAACAAGAAGGGCCCCGATGCACCTCACGTTTGATAGCTAAAATGGCCGGGCTAAACTGAGGTACAGTTTAGCCCAGAGAGCAGTTGAACCCAGAGAGTTGAAACCAGACTCTCTGGGTTCAACTGCAGGTTTATCACCAGTGGCCCTACTTGACATGTCCTTCTGTTCCCGTAGCTACTCTGACCTATCCAGTTGGGGCCTGGACAGTAGAGACCACGTTGTGTACTGGCTCAGCCAGTTACGATACTAGTATACTAAATGCTAAATTAGGATACTAAATAAGGTTTGATTATAGTCTGTTCTTTTTGTTTTAATAGGTGTATCTTTTGGTGGAGAGTTAGACAGAGTGTGCTGCGTGTTGACCTTCTTCCCTGTCAGTGAGGGTTGTAACTTGTAATGCTTGCTGTGTACACCAGTGACCCTCCTAGGGTGGTCTGAAAGCAGTCAGAGCAACACGGAAGACACTTAAAGACTTTGGTTTGGCCTACCACAATACTATCCTTAACCCCTCAAACCCCTTAAAACCATCCAACGTTCAGAGGTTGCTAGAGCCAGCTCGTCATATGCATAATATTCTATTAACATGCCAACATGCAAATGGGAGCAAAGGCCAATGAGCACGGTATGTTTCATATCCACTTCGAAGCGAACTCGTTTTTGTTTGATTGCGAGAAACCTCTTTGTCGCCAAAGTGGTACCTTTTAGAGACCTGCTTAGGAGCGTTTTCTATACATGTGCCTAGCTTGACAACTCTGAGTTGTTCACCATGGAATGGTTGAGGTCAGCATTTTCTCACCATTGACTTTCATGACCAAAAATAGCTGGTGAACAGATTCAGAATGGTAATTTAGAATTGACCCTTTGACGTCATATCCTTGCACAAAGGGGGTTTACCTTTATTAACCTTATCTACTTTTCAGGGGTGTCTTTGATATGCACACCAAATTTTTGAAAATTAAAAATGGCGGTAAACCTAGTCAGACAGAAGTACATGGTTCCATTGGCAACGTTCTAGAGCATTATTAGACAATCATATGAGACTAGAGGACCAAGAGGACCGGAGATATAGCCTTTTCAAAAGTGCAACTTTGACCCATTGGTAGTGCTCAAGATTTGTTCTAATAGGGACAAATCATGCGATTTCACCAATCCCTGTGCAAAGTCACATGCAATTTGCTGACGTTGGCGCAACAATAATAATAATACAAACAACCACAATAGAGGCCCCTAATCATAAGAAACATGATAACAATTGTGTGGCTGGCTCTGCAACCACACTAATAATAATAATGATTTTTAATGTATTGTGGGGAGTTTGCTGACATCATCTTATATTGTTTGTTGCTATCATCGTCATTATTATCTTGTTGTTCTTCTACAGATGATTGTAGAGGCCTGGGAACGTTGTGATGTCCTACTCAGTGATCCATTACATGCTTATCACACACACATCCTACACATCACATAATCACACACACACACACACACACACACACACACACACACACACACACACACACACACACACACACACACACACACACACACACACACACACACACACACTCACCATACACACACACAAACACACCACACACACCCAGCTGTGTTTGCTGTTGGTCCCCCACTCACTCTCTCTCCTGCACTCCCGCTGAGAACACAAACATCCACACACACACACACACACACACACACACACACACACACACACACACACACACACACACACACACACACACACACACACACACATACACACACACACACAAACACACACACACACACACACACACACACACACACACACACACACACACACACACACACACACACACACACACACACACACACACTGATGAAGGACAGATAAACATACTCCCATGGAAAGCTTGGGAAGGTTCACTGGGAACCAGTCATTTTTTACAGCGTAAACACCAGCCAATCAAGGGCTTGCAGTCATCCACAGCGACCTGCAGCCAGCCAATCAGGCGCTTCGGCCCACTCACAGCCACCCACCTCCCTCCCACAGGGCAGGAGGTGGGAAACTGTAAGCAGCGCAGA
>NC_044065.1:20656357-20668857 GCF_902167405.1 Gadus morhua
TCGGGCCTCATCACGGCCTGCGTCAAGCCCTCCGGAGACTTCCACGGGGCCCAGCTGTACCTGGAGCGGGACGGGGTGCTGGAGCTGCTGCTGGGGGACCGCGGGGCGGACCCCGCCGCGCCCCCCAGGGTGCGCTGCTTCAGCCGGCTGCCCGGGGAGAGGCTGGCCCTCTACCTGCAGGCCACGCCCCACCAGGACATCAGCCGACGCATCGCCGCCTTCCGCTACGAGCTGAGAGGGGATTGGACGGCTCGGCTGTCCCTGGACTCCAACCGCGTCAGCAGCGAAGGTGAGCACCAATCAGACGGCCCGGTCGAAATGGACATGATACCGTTGTTTGGTTTGCAAAAGGTGATCGATCAGGAGCGAGAGGACGGGTAGAGTGGATGGATTGATAAGGGAGATTGATATAAAGGACGTTGAGCGGTTGATGAAGAGGACCCTCTCACATCATCGACGGAGGAGGGGTCTAATTCCTAAGACATGATCGTTAAGTGTAGCGCTGTTACCTGCGGTAGAACATCCAGCCAGCCAATCAGAAGCTGTCACATTAGACCCGGGCACCCTGACGCGTCCTGAGGGTCTAGCAGCGTGTGCAGCCATGCAGAACGCACTGCACTGGTGCAGACAGAGGGAGAGAGAGGGGGGGGGGGTCGAGGGACAATAGCCCAGTATGTGGGGCTCTCCAAAGCCCTTTCATTGAGGGCTGCCTCAGCATTCTTCTCTGCATTACTGCCGTAACCTAGACGACGACGGGGTCGAGAAGCTCCCCCCACCGGTCTCTCTCTCTGTCTCTCACTCTCTCTCTCTCACCCCAGTAACTGATTAGGTTCGGGGGGAGATGGGGGAGGGGAGAGGAGGGAAGGCGATGTGGGAGAATGTGGCTGAGGACCGAGGGGGCCTCATCAGAACAAGAGAGAGTTAGAGAAGTTTGAAAAATGCCTCTCCTCTTCATCCTCCTCCTCTTCCTCTGCAGAGCTAACGGCTGCAGCCATACAGTCTTCTACTCCCATGATGCACTGCTTCCCCCCAATCTGGGCCCTAACCTTTTAAATGACCTCAACTTAACCATCTCGAACTCTGATAGCTAAACTTAACCATCTTATCCCTGATACCTAAACTTAATCATCACTAACCTAACACCGGATTTAAACCATCTCTTACGTAACCCTGGACTTCATGAAACCAGTTGTAGAGAAGGTTCTCCCAGAGACATGCTGCATGTCAGGAAGGAAGCTACTTCACCAAACTAGAATGGAAGTATGCTCATTAAACCCCCCCACCCCACTCCCCCCGTGGGCCCTTGATGAGGTGGTAGCTAGGCTGGCACTTGATGAGGTGTGAAACGGCCCAGGTCAGGGTGTGACCTCACACATCTCTCTACCCGCTTGCCACAGCTGTCTGCGTGGGCGGCGGGTTGTGTGTGTGTGATACTCCATGTCTGGCCCACAAGATATAAGACTATAAGATATGAAACTAAGCTGGTGTGTTCACAGACAAAGAGACATAGCACTGTAAGAGGTATTAGAAGAGTGAAAGGACCGGTGCAGCTCTGTGGCGACGGGCTGGGAGTTAATGAAGCTCTGTCTCTCCCCAGATGCCTGCAGGCCCTGCAACAACACCGAGATCCTGATGGCCGTCTGCACCAGCGACTTCGGTAGGTTTACTACTGACAGCCTCTCCAAATGACCCTCATAAAGCAATAAACATACACTCGCACAGAGCAAAGCACACGTACACATACACGCAACAACTACTTACAGACAGAACAAGGTACAAGTACACACAGGCAGACTGAACCACAATGTATACTAGTTCTCTTTTCAATAAACCATTTGCTTCCATGATCTGATTCCGAACCAATTTACTGCAGGAATCCAACAATCATTCCTATCGCATTTGCTTAAAGTCAAACCCCCTGGAGACCGAGAGAATTCAATCCAAATCCTCCCTCCAAAACCTCCTAATATATGCAAGGTTAAAGGTGAAATAGCACTGCATTGTTCCCCTGCCTTTAGAAACCCTTCCCAGCCCCAGGGGCAGTGTAGTGGGCTAATCCACCCACCCCCGCCAGAGGGGAGAGTGGTGTGGTCCACCAGGGGAAGGACCTTCAGAGCGTGACACTTTTATGAGCGATATTCAAACACTTTAAGAGGACTGTAAAACTGGACGTCTAGACTGCAGCCAATGTGGCCCAGCCTCGGATTTCAGTTCAATGAGAAACAAAACCTCTTATTAGAAGTGTTTCCAGGGATACGTTTATGAAAAACAATGAAGTGGAAAGAAATAGATAGATAAGATAAATAACAGCGTTATTAAATGAAAGCTTCGGTCACTCCGCAGCGTCAGTGTTCAACTTGGATTTATAGCTCAGATCAGAGTTTTATTTAGCTGTTGACATTATAATAGATTTTTTTATTTCACAAAGGCATAAAATAAACAACACAAAGACACTTTAGGGCAGCTTGACGCCTCTGGAGACACAGCTTCCATAGTAGGGGAGCAGCCTTAGACGGGAGGGCAGAACGTTGTGCAGAGTTAGATGAAGATGCTTGATGGACTAGTGGCATTCAACAGGAAACACAACGGGGCTATCGTAGGTGAAGGATCGTCAGGAAAGGAGAGTCATCATGTTCAGTGTAACCACTGTCTCCTTCGCTAGTTGGAGAAACGACTAGTTTGGTTTAAATGTCTTGCGGTCTCATCAGTCCCGCCTTTACACATCAAGCCAGTTGACGCCCCTCAGACTCTAACCCAGGGCGTTCCAGACGGTAACCAGGCTTCCTCTGTTCTCTTCTTCAGTGGTGCGAGGCAACATCCGCTCGGTGGAGGCGGACCAGAGCCTCCGGGCGGCGGTCATCAAGGTCAGCGCCACCCGCGTCTTCCGGCAGAAGTACGCCCTGTTCACAGGCGCGGGGCGGCTGACCCGGCGCGGCGACATCAGGACCTTCCAGCAGTGCGGCGTGCGGCCCGGTGCCGGCAGCTTCCTGTTCACCGGCCGGGTGCACTTCGGCGAGGCGTGGCTGGGCTGCGCGCCGCGCTACAAGGACTTCCTGCAGGCCTACCTGGTCGCCAAGGAGGCGCGGCAGATCCCGTGTGAGCTGGCGGTGGACTGAAGTCAGAACCGGGGAGAGACACTACGGCGCCGTTCTGAAGCTCGGAACCCAGAGCTTGAAGACCCGGGTTCTGAACCCGGGTCTCCCAGGGTGCACAGAGCCTGATCCACACAGGAGCCAGTCCTGGTGCGAGCGTCCTGAATGTGATGTCCGCGGAGAAGCCAGGGGGACCACCGTGTGGTCCGGTGGTTTGATTCCAGGGGGACCACCGGGTGATCCTGTGGTTTGATTCCCAGTGCAATAAGCTGTGAGCTCCCCTCCCCAGACCAGGGGAGATGGAGATGAACTATCTGCTGCTGTAATACCACCAAACTGTTCTAGAAGAAGCATTCCTGTCAATGCAGGCTCGCTGACGCCCCCGCTGAGGAGGACTGCTCGGGCGGTGCGTTCAAGGAACTCAGGAAACGAGGAATGTTTTGTATGGTTCTGAATGGTTCTTGTATGAAATGTGTTGGGAGATCCGTTCTGGAGTTGGAAACAGGAAGAAGAATTAAAGTTCATGTTTTCATAGCTACGACGAGGCAGCCAGTCCCCATCGGCGCTGTTCCTTAGCAGGCGAAATGTAGTCATTTAAAATTATATAAAATTAATGAATTAAAATTTGCACTGATAAGGAGATGGACGTCTGAAAGAGAGATGCTAGAAGCAATGAACCAAATGCATAGCGACTATATGTAGCATAGCAGAGCAACTGAGAAGTTAATATACGTGGCCCAGAGCTGAAGCGAGCATGAAGCAACGCTTGTCTAGGTTAAAGCTTTGCAGACTTTTAGCTCAGAGGAGTGCTGAAAGCACTTTTTCGTAACCTAGCTGGCCGATCTGGTTGGTGAATAGGTCCAGGGTCCACTTCCCTGAATAATCATCTTGAAGAGATGTGGCCTACCAGGGCTCTGTCCTGGCTACCCCCCCCCCCCCCCCCCCCTTTCGTTGGTTTAATCATCTCAAACACCTTATCTCATTCTTTCCTCAACAATGCTTGCTTTTAAAGTGGTTTCCAAGTGAAAACTTTGTTCCCCAAAACACGCCATTTCACGGTGAGGCCATCACACCAGGAATACCAAGAAGACTGAGCTAAAGGGCCTCAGAAGGCCAGCAGCTCCTACCCCCCTGGCCCGCTGCTTTCATCTGCACTAGTGGAAAACACAGGGAGTGGGGTCAAACCAAACCAGTAGAAGCTGTTCACTGCCATTTGATACAGTTTATATTGTTTGTACGTTCTGCTCATACCAATGTGGATGTAAATATGTTAATAAGAAAATTTAGAAATTAACTTGGAAAAAAATGTTCAAGTGTTGTCTATTATCTGCTTTCTGTGTTATTAAAATGTTTCAGAAAAGATTTCTGTCTTCGAATTAGTCTTTTGTAAAATGTCCCAGATGTACATCAGCTATGACTTTTGTTCCTCATATACGTTCTGATATTGGGCAGTCGATGAGCCATTGACATCCATTCTATTACAAATGATTGGTCATCAGCTCCCATAGCTCTATCTTAGTTATGTCACAACAAGGTGAGGACCTTCCCTGGCTGGGAGTATATCTCAAATGGTGCCCACAAATGAACAAATCCACCAGTTTGGATTCTGTGATCACATGCCCTGTGTATGCCCATGGACTCTGAGACTAAGAGGTGAGCAGTTAGAGTTCTTGAATGTGAAATATCCTGATCATGAGCAAGATGGCAAATCTTCTATTGAATGGTTAATCTTTTATTGCTTTGACCAAATTGATGCAATGGACTAGCTCGATGGGGAAAAAAATAAACATTTGTGCTTAGTTGTCTGTGATACAGTAAATGAGCACTTCATTCAGAAGTGAAGGCTGCTTTGCCTCAGTTAAAATCAATCACTAACTGACTTATTGAAATGTTGCTCTGCACTCAGAATTGATCATTTTAACGCAGCCACTGGCTTCTAACAGGATGCTAACTGCACGCCTCTGAAGTCAGTGAGTATGCTCATGGAGAACTGAGTGTGCTCAGTATGCTCAGTGGCGGGTCAACACAATCAGAACTTGTGGATCAGTTCATCTGCTGAGGAACCTGTTCAGCGAGGGGCAGTTTGTATGAGCATACCTGTGTTGGACAAGACAACGATGGAGCCATGGGAGCTGCTCAACAGGCGTTTGTAATAGAATGGATGTGAAAGGCTTTAGTAGCCTGCACCGTTGGGGGGGATGACGTGGTAATGTGACGACATAGTCAATGTCCAAACAGCAGACCAGGCAAATCCTCTAACTTCACTGTAAAGCTGTTGTGCAAAACAACAGTCCCAACAGACGTCCTAGATCAACATTCAGTTGAACTTCAGGGTTTTAAGCTGTCAGGAAAAATGACCCAACTTTGACGACGCTGTAGACAGAGCAAGACTCGGTGAGTAGCCGAAGCTTTGTGGGGATTAGTCCCAGCTGAGCTATGAGCGAGAACAACGGCATAACAACGCCTTACTGTGTGAATGCAGGAACGATGGCTGAAGGCCTGAGATGTTTGGTATTTAAAGAGTTTTAGACGTCCCCAGCACAGCACGGAGGGCCCCTGAAAGAGAGCCTGAAAGGGCCCCAAACAAACGACTTGCCTGAGCGGGTGAGGGGCCCACCGAACACACAGCCATTAGAGAGGGGCCGGGAGAAGACCGGGAACAGAGCTGAATGGAAACGCTGGGAATTCTGTTGTCCCTCAACTTTAAGAGAAAATTCCAGAAAGACATAAAAACTAATTTGGAACTCGGCATGAGAAACCCAAAGCTAAATAACTTGGTGGAGGTTGTTCTTATAGAACAGATAGAGCTAAATAACCCATATGAGGTTGTTCTTATAGAACAGATAGAGCTAAAGAACCCATATGAGGTTGTTCTTATAGAACAGATAGAGCTAAAGAACCCATATGAGGTTGTTCTTATACAACAGATAGAGCTAAAGAACCCATATGAGGTTGTTCTTATAGAACAGATAGAGCTAAAGAACCCATATAAGGTTGTTCTTATACAACAGATACAGCTAAATAACCCATATGAGGTTGTTCTTATAGAACAGATAGAGCTAAATAACCTATATGAGGTTGTTCTTATAGAACAGATAGAGCTAAATAACCTGTAGGAGGTTGTTCTTATAGAACAGATAGAGCTAAAGAACCTGGAGGAGGTTGTTCTTATAGAACAGATAGAGCTGAGGAACTTTAAGGAGGTTGTTGTTATAGAACAGATAGAGCTGAGGAACTTTAAGGAGGTTGTTGTTATAGAACAGATAGAGGAACCTGTAGGTAGGAGGTTGATCTTATAGAACAGATAGAGGAACCTGTCAGAGATTGTTCTTATAGCACAGATAAAGGAACCTGTAGGAGGTTGTTCTTATGGAATAGATAGAGCTGAATAACCTGTAGGAGGTTGTTCTTATAGAACAGATAGAGCTGAATAACCTGTAGGAGGTTGTTCTTATAGAACAGATAGAGCTGAATAACCTGTAGGAGGTTGTTCTTATAGAACAGATAGCGCTAAAGAACCTGGAGGAGGTTGTTGTTATTGAACAGATAGAGGAACCTTTAGGAGGTTGTTCTTATAGAACATATAGAGTGCGTTTAGTACAAATCATGCATATATTTATGCATACTTTCAACAATTATGTTAAGATAAAAGATTCTGCATCAAAACTATTGCTAAGCCAGTAGTCTCAGGGGCAGAGGAACCTGCAGGTTGTTCCAGAAACAAACATTTACCATCAAACAAACCAATTCTTAATTAATTGGAAATTCTGAGAGAGAGAGAGAGAGAGAGAGAGAGAGAGAGAGAGAGAGAGAGAGAGAGAGAGAGAGAGAGAGAGAGAGAGAGAGACAGAGAGAGAGAGAGAGAGAGAGAGAGAGAGAGAGAGAGAGAGAGGTTGAGGTGATAATGTCTGAGCCAGTGGCAAATTATGTAGGGTTAAGTGTGAACCTGAAGACTGTGGAAACTGTCCCCCCCCCCCCCCCCCAGTCCTTGGTCACGGCCCCCCCTCAGAGGGGCTGTCTGGGAGAACCGACCGCGGCCCAGCAGGGAGCCCATGCCAGAGGAACTGAAATAATGGAATCTCAACATTAAACATTGGAAACATGGCGCTGTGTAGCAACAGACATCCCTGCTGACTGACGACGTGGGGACGGAGGGCACCTGCCGCCCCAGAGGAGTAGAGACACGAGGGGGGGAAGAAGAGACAGAGAGACATGGACACAGAGATGGTACTCAATCTTACCACCAGTATTAACATTTTCCACCATTGAGTTCAAGCTCAAGTTATTTCATTTGTCAAATGCTCAACATAACAGGCAAGCACTCATAGCTGGCAATGACATTTTTGTGTCCCAAGCTCTCCACAATGCAAAAGATATATAGAAGATAAGAGTAAAAAAAAAAAACAAAGATAAAAATAGTTTAAATAAAACTAGAATATATGTACAGCATATATATAAATATGTATGCACAGTGTTTATATATAAATAACAAAGTATCTCAGTCAGCATCTGCGCTGATCCTGGAGGCCCTGATCTTAGGGTAAAGAGTTAAAGAGTCTTGCGGTGCTTGGGAAGAAGCTGTTCTTGAGCCTGGTGGTTCATGTCCTGATGCTCCGATACCGTCTGCCTGACGGTAGCAGAGTGGACCGTCAGGCTAGGGTGGCTGTGGTCCCTGAGAATAGTCTGTGCTTTTCTTCTACATTTCCGAGAGTAGAGGTCCTGTATGGATGGCTTATCAGACCTGGGGATGTGCTGTGCAGTTTTCACAAGTTTTCACGACCCATTCTTTTAAAGTCCTTTGTTTTCAACACTGAGATAGGGAGAGAAAATGAGAGGAAGAGGGGTGAGAGAGAGGGGGAGTCGAGAGGGAGGCAGAGAAAGACATGGAGGATTTGAAACAGAGAGACAGAAAGACAGAGGGATGGAAAAGGAGAACGAGGGAAAGAGTTTCCACAGCGTGGTGAATCGGATCCGTGTGATTCACCCCAGCCTCGGAGCCGCAGCTCAGAGTAAATCCCCCGGAAGCGAGGCAGCTGGTGGAGCACAATGTGGAGCCTGGGGAGGTGGAGGCGCCCGCTAGAACCCCTCCACCCGTTTCAGATGCTCCAACACCAACCACAGGCCCCAACCTCTGCACGCTACACCCACTGCTGCTTTATACAAACATCACCAAACGTAACTTGATATCACACGTGGAGTATGCTATTAGAGATGACTGAAATGTAGTGTAATATTTACATTTTGTCTGGCAAAAATGCCCTTTTAGTGCGGACAGGGGACCAAAGCAGGGAATCAGAGAAGTGTCGACTGCCTTAGAACCAGTAGTCAACAGGAGGTCGTGGTGGGCGTGGTCGCCCTGTGTGGGCGTGGTCGCCCTGTGTGGGCGTGGTCGCCCTGTGTGGGCGTGGTCGCACTCCGCTCAGACAGAACGGCGGTCGGGGATCAATCCAACCACGGCTGTGGGCTGTGACCTCGGCACGGCGTGCGGTGCTCAGCTGAACTAGTGTAACCCTGGTGAAACCGTCCCCTCATGCCTGGTCAGAGAGACGTTAGACAGCGCAGGCCAGCTGGTCAGCAGCACCAGGTGAAGGATGCAACTCAACATGACATTAAAATGTAGCTTTAGTATACCGGCCCCCCCCCCCCCAACGAGACCCAGCCCCCCGGACCCCCACCGGTCCCCTGACTGCTGTCCGACTGATAAGGGGGAAACAAAGGCCCCTCCTATATCATGTGACGCAGGACATCCTTCGACCCCTGTGCCATTGTGGTGTGTTGAGGTGACCAGGGGCCGACCCCGCCAGGGGCCCTTGGTCGGTGTAACAACACCCCCACCAGGGAGTCCCTCAACGGCCCCGCTCTGCTCCTACTGATACCACCTCCCTGGAGGACCCTCATCCCTCACATGGAGGTTGTTGTTTCAGACGTCCTTCCCATTCTGTGGTGTCTACATTGTTTACATCGGCAAGGTGCATTGTGGGGGATTGTCTCATTCATGCTACCTGGGACTTAGAGGTTTCATACATGTGTCTCTCGATGCGTAGCTGAATCAACATTTAATATTTCTTGGGGTTATTACTCGCATGCATAACACACATAATGCGACACACATTATGATGAGCATGTCTTTACAAAACCATGCTGTTAATATGCTGTTTCCATTTTCTTGTAGTGAACATCTGATGTTTCTATGTTTTTATGTTTCCCGATATGAAACACTTTGGTGGTTCAAATCAGGGCTCCACGCCAACACTAAAGAGACTACAAACCTGTATTGTTTCTCTGGGCGATAACAATCTCTCTCACACACACACACACACACACACACACACACACACACACACACACACACACACACACACACACACACACACACACACACACACACACAAACAGTCTCCATAACAGGAAGTCTCCAGGAAAGAGAGCGAGAGACGTAAACAGAGACAGTGAGATTGTGTGGGGTTGTGGGGGCATGCTGGGGACGGGACCCCTGACACGAGACAAGAAACAGGGTCTGGACCCTCCCTGCAGCCGTGGACCCAGAACCACACTGAGTTACTGGACCAGCAGTAGACCCAGAACCACACTGAGTAACTGGACCAGCAGTAGACCAAGAACCACACTGAGTTACTGGACCAGCAGTAGACCCAGAACTACACTGAGTTATTGGACCAGCAGTAGACCAAGAACCACACTGAGTTACTGGACCAGCAGTAGACCAAGAACCAGACTGAGTAACTGGACCAGCAGTAGACCCAGAACTACACTGAGTTATTGGACCAGCAGTAGACCAAGAACCACACTGAGTTACTGGACCAGCAGTAGACCAAGAACCAGACTGAGTAACTGGACCAGTATTAGACCCAGAACCACACTGAGCTACTGGACCAGCAGCAGACCCAGAACCACACTGAGTAACTGGACCCTCCAGAACCACACTGAGTAACTGGACCCTCCAGAACCACACTGAGTTAGTGGAGCCTCCTGCAGTAGTAGGCAGAAGGTTGTAGTTGCAATTTCTGGTTGCTTAGGATAAAAGTGTCAGCTAAATAACTGCAATGTAACCACAATGAATTACTGCACCCCCAGAACCAGACCCCCATGACTGGACCCCGAGAACCAGAACCAGACCAACATGACAGGACCCCCAGAACCAGAACCAGACCCACGTGATAGGACTCCCAGCCGAGGTTCTGCTTCCTGTTCAGGCCTTGATCCGAACTTGCGTGACATTGAACTTCGATACATGTCATGAAGGAGCAGGTAGGGAGAGCCTCTAGCTGTAGGAGCCCTGCAGGTAGACTGAATATAAGCGTCTGCGGATGACTAAATAATCGCTACAAGCTCAGAAGGAACGGCAGTAAAGCATTCTTAACCGCAATCCTACTCCTTTCTTACGACGCAGAAATAGGAGGACCACAAATTGTTGTTTGCATATTTTTCCAATTACTAAGTTTCCACATCAATGTACACAAAGAAAATAACCAGTTCCTGGACGGCCACAATAGATCCCTGAACTTCTTTACGGCGCAAAAACACAACAAGGGAAATAAAAGTTTAATTGTCAGAGTTTGACAACTCAGATCTTCAGAAACCAGCGGGACCCAGCAGAACAGGAACCTAAAGACATAAACACCAAGACTTACCCCTAAAACCTCCTGAATCCAGCCCGAACTACGGAAACCAGGACCTAAAGACCAGGGACGATAACTTAAACCTTCAAAGTCCAGCCCAGTCCCCGTTGATCCTGGACTTAAAGACCCAGACCTACTCCCCATCCTCCTGAATCCAGCCGGCCTAGCCTACCCCGGGCAGAGAGACCTAAAGACCCAGACTGACCAGGCCTCTTGAATCCAGACCCAGCTAACCCTGGGCCTAGAGACATAAAGACCCAGACTGACCAGGCCTCTTGAATCCAGACCCAGCTAACCCTGGGCCCAGAGACATAAAGACCCAGACTGACTCCTCAGTCCACCTGAATCCAGACCCAGCTAACCCTGGGCCTAGAGACATAAAGACCCAGACTGACCAGGCCTCTTGAATCCAGACCCAGCTATCCCTGGGCCCAGAGACATAAAGACCCAGACTGACTCCTCAGCATTCCTGAATCCAGACCCAGCTAACCCTGGGCCCAGAGACATAAAGACCCAGACTGACTCCTCAGCCCTCCTGAATCCAGACCCAGCTAACCCTGTGCCCAGAGACATAAAGACCATGACCGACGCCTCAGACCCTCTGCATTCCCAGCTGACAGACTCTGGTTCCCACGACACGCCCGCACAGCCGGAGTGGGAATGTGAGATCTCGCCAAGAGGGGTTCAGGAATTCTGTGGGACCGTGGTGTGAGCACCCAAACCCGCAAAATCAGGATTGTCACGATGGAAAGAGATACCAATAACACTCCAACCTCAAATCTTCCCAGCTGACTTCCACCACAAGACGTATCAAAATAAGTCACCTGTTACTTGTGAGTTTAATTTAGTTTCTAGATGTGTTTGTCAAACTGTGGAGTGATTTCAAAGGATGGTCGATTTCGATTGCACAGGTAAAACCAGTCACCATTCACCACGCACACTCTCTGCAAGGCTGCATGTAACACAGTCAGTACTATTATAGTCAACCTCTACAATAAACCGGTTCCAACATCCCCAGCCTGCTTCCTGGTCTCCAGGAGCCCAGTAAAAGCCACCTAGGTGGAAGCTAGTATGAGCATTGTTAAAGAGAAAGTTCTGGAGTTTGTTTCAGATTTGAATATCTTCCTAGTGGACTGTAATGGTTTTGAGTTAATGCTTGAGCTGGGGCTAGAGTCAATGGGGAGGGGTGGGGTGCCTGGAGATTGAGTTAGGGTCAGTAGGGGGTTATCTTTACTGAGGGAGGGGTGTGCGGTGGCAGAAGAGGACCAGAGCTCGTTCCTTCTCAAGGTTGTTCCCGGGGAGTCCGAAGTCGGGCGTGCAAGGAGCTGGGCATTGTTCTTCAAGAGGCTGCAGATGGTTCTAATCCCTTCAGAATATTCTCTGGTCCAATCCCTCTAGATATGAGAGAGAGAGAGAGAGAGAGAGAGAGAGAGAGAGAGAGAGAGAGAGAGAGAGAGAGAGAGAGAGAGAGAGAGAGAGAGAGAGAGAGAGAAGTTTCTCAGGGAGTGGGGGTAGCTCAAAGCAACAGGTTGGGTTGCTTGTGTTGCTAGGAGACGAGAGGCTGAATAGCAGACCTCTCTGCAGCAGGGGGCTCGAACCTGCGGCCCGCCGGGGCACCGACCTGCAGCCATGTGGGGAATGAGAGCCACGCTGCAACCATTAAGGACTGTCCAACGTGCTGCGCTGTGGGGACAGACAGACAAGCAGGCAGACAGACAGACAGACAGAGAAACAGACAGGCAGGCAGACAGACAGACGGACAGACAGACAG